>NC_061830.1:5044841-5047341 GCF_019202785.1 Penaeus chinensis
CTCCACCTCTTCCTCCATCTCCTCCTTCTCCATGTTATCCTTCCTCCCATCTCCCCCTTTCGCTTCTTCAGACTTTTCGACTTTTCGACTTTTCCTCTTTTCTTTCTCTTCGCTTGATTTACCGCTGTCTTTCTCCGCCCCATTTACCTTTATCTTGGTTTTCTATCTATTTTTTTTTCTCCTTCTCTTCCTCTTCCATCTATCTTTATGTATCTAGGAGGGGAGGAGGGAGGGAGGGATGGAAGGGAGGGAGGGAGGGAGGTAGGAGGAAGGAAAGACAAATATAGGTAGGAGAGAGAGAAAAAGAGATTGATAGATAGACAGATAGATCGATAGATAGATAGGTAGATAGACAGACTGATAGATAAATAGATAGATAGATAGACAGATAGATAGACAGATCTTTAGATAGATAGATAGATAAATAAATAGATAAATAGATAGATAGATAGAGAGAAAGCGTCCCCAAAAAAGAGCAACAAAATACACTCGGCAAAAAAACAACAACAATGGCAATAATAAAACAAAAAATAAAAAATCACTCACGCAGGAAAAAAAGGAGGAGAAAGAGAGAGGCAAACGAAGACGGCGCGCAAGGTCTCAAGACAGAGATCCAGTCCGGAGATAAACTGTTGGGGAACCAGCTTCGAAGCGTGTTTTCGGGTCTCGGACAAATGGGAGTTCATTCAAGACGATTTCGACCCCCCCCTGTGCTCCCCCCCCTCTCTCTCTCCTCCCTGCTTACCCTCCCCTACCCCTCCCCTCTCTCTCCTCCCTGCTTACTCTCCCCTGCTCCCCTCTCTCTCTCCTCCATGCTTACCCTCCCCTACCCCTCCCCTCTCTCTCCTCCCTGCTTACTCTCCCCTGCTCCCCTCTCTCTCTCCTCCATGCTTACCCTCCCCTACCCCTCCCCTCTCTCTCCTCCCTGCTTACTCTCCCCTGCTCCCCTCTCTCTCTCCTCCATGCTTACCCTCCCCTACCCCCTCCCTCTCTCTCCTCCCTGCTTACTCTCCCCTGCTCCCCTCTCTCTCTCCTCCATGCTTACCCTCCCCTACCCCTCCCCTCTCTCTCCTCCCTGCTTACCCTCCCCTGCTCCCCTCTCTCTCTCCTCCATGCTTACCCTCCCCTACCCCTCCCCTCTCTCTCCTCCCTGCTTACCCTCCCCTGTCCCCCTCTCTCTCCTCCCTGCTTACCCTCCCCTGCCCCCCCCTCTCTCCTCCCTGCTTACCCTCCCCTGTCCCCCTCTCTCTCCTCCCTGCTTACCCTTCCCTGTCCTCTCTCTCCTCCCTCCTTACCCCCCCCCCCCCGCCCCTCTCCTACCTCCTTACCCTTCCCAGCCCCCTCTCTCCTTACCTCCCCTACCCTGTCCCCTTGTCGCCCCCTCTCGCTGTCCTGTCCACTTTTCCCCTCCCCGCTCTGCCGTGTCCCCCTCTCCTCCTCCCCGCCCTACCCTGTCCTTTGTTCCTCCTCCCCGCCTTCTCCATTCCCTGGCCCTCCTCCCCACCCGCTGTGTCCTGTCTCCTAGTCCTCCTCCCCTCCCCTCCCTGTCCTGTTCCCTAGTCATCTACCCTACTCTGGCTCGTCCCCTTCCCCATCCCCATATTCTCTCTGTCCTTTCTCTTCCCTTCTTCTGTCCCTCCGTACTATTCCTCTTATCCCCTCTTCGCTTCTGTATTCCCTCTCTTCTACCTTCTCTCTCCCTCCTTCTAGATTTCCCCCACCCTACGTCAATCCCTTTTTCATCCTCATCCCCCTCCCCGTCGCTCCCCATATCCCTTTCTCTCCCCAAGACAAAGACTTCTTCTTCTCTCCTCCTCTCCATTTAATTTGCTTGTCGTGCTTTCATTTGTACTTCGCATTTTGGTTTTGCGTTCGGCGGTCTTGTTTGTCTGTGTTTCCTTTAATGCCTTTTAGGTTCTTTCTTTGTTAGTACTTATTTTCAGATTTGTATTATCACTATATACAGAGAGAGAGAGAGAGAGAGAGAGAGAGAGAGAGAGAGAGAGAGAGAAGAGAGAGAGAGAGAGAGAGAGAGAGAGAGAGAGAGAGAGAGAGAGAGAGAGAGAGAGAGAGAGAGAGAGAGAGAGAGAGAGAGAGAGAAAGAGAGAGAGAAAGAGAGAGAGAAAACGAAAGATTGATTGAGATTGAGAGAGAGAAAATCCGAGATAAGATGATAATCCGAATATGGTAACTACGCCTCTGATTCCAAACAGGTTGATGCCGTGTATGGCAACGATGGGTTGAGGTAGGGAGCAGAAAGGGGTTGCTAGCAGGCGTGGCAACGATGGTGGAGGCTGGTGAATGGGAAGACCAGCTGGCAAGTCTCCAACTATGGGGCGCGGGGAGGGAGAAGGGAGGGAGGGAGGGAGGGAAGGAAATTGAGGAAGGGAGGAGAGCGAGGGATGGAAAGAGAAGAGGAGAGAGAGAGCAGGAGGAGGAGAGGGGAGTGAGGGGGATAGATAAAGGGAAGGAAGGAGAGAAGGAGCGAAGGAAAGAGAGA
>NC_061830.1:5062341-5067341 GCF_019202785.1 Penaeus chinensis
TGTCCATATCTTTTATCGTTGTACTATATATGGTTTGTCTAACGTACTTGTCTTTGTTTCTATCCAACATATTCCTTCTTTCTATATATTCTCTGTCTTTGTCTTATATATTTATTTGTCTCTGTCCTATTTATCCTCTGTCCCTGCCTTACGTAGTCTCTGTCTTCGTCCTACATATTCCTTTGTCTCTATCCATGCCTTGCCTTTGTCCTTTGAGAGAGAAAGGAGGAAAGAGAGAGAGAGAGAGAACGGGAAGAGAGAGAGAGAGAGAGAGAGAGAGAGAGAGAGAGAGAGAGAGAGAGAGAGAGAGAGAGAGAGAGAGAGAGAGAGAGAGAGAGAGAGAGAGAGAGAGAGAGAGAGAGAGAGAGAGAGAGGGAAGGATAGACAGAGAGAGAAAGAATGAGTGAAAGAGAGAGAGAGAAGCTCTCCTCCCTCTCCCTCTAATGCACGTGTCTTCGCTCTATTCGAACGTATCCTTCAGCTCTGTCTAACACACTTTTTTTCTCTATCCAACATAAGATTTGTCTCTATGCTCTCTCTCTACTTAACTTATTCTATGTTTCAATCCTATATGTCTTCTCTATCCCAAATATCCTTTGCATCTATTCTACATATCTTTTGTCTATCACGCATGTCCGCCATCAATTCTCTGCCGTTATCCAATATCCTCTGTTGCTATCATTTATACATTTATTTTCCTCTTTTTATCCCAGATTATCCTGTTTTCTGGCTATCTATCTATTGTCTATCCTTCGCATTCTTATCTGCCCTACATAGCCTTTGTTTCAGTTCTATACATATCTTCTTCCACTTATCCAAAATATCCTTATCCTAATGCGAGTTTAGAAATTATAACAAAGGCTTATCTTAAGCTTTAATCATATCTGAAACTCTCTTTATCCAACTAAATCAATCTAGCTGTGAGAAGAGCAGGGAAGTACTTAAATTAGATCAGATTTTTTTTCTAATCTAACAAATACTAACGTGGCATTTATCAGGCGCGTTGAACCCTAATATAGAAGGTACTAATCTAACCTCTTCTGATACTGACCTTTCTCGCTTCCATGGAAAGGTCACACACACACACACACACACACACACACACACACACACACACACACACTCGCATACCTACACCAACCCATGTACAGATACACATAAATACAATCATACACATCTACAAACACACACACACCACAGATAAACAAACGTACACATTCACTTTTCTTTTCTTCTTTCTCTTCCTCTCCGTCTCTTTCTATCAAATCATTGCCGTCCACGTCTCTTCCTCATATACCCCCCCTTCCTCTCTCTCTATCTCTCTCTCTCTCTCTCTCTCTCTCTCTTTCGCAATTTCTTTTCCTTCTCCGTCCTGGTTTTACGTAAACAGAGGAAGAAAACGGAGGAAAAGGGGACACTAAATCATCTGGAAGTTCTATCTGGATTAGGGAGAATTTTCGCGAGGAAAAAGAAAAACGGATTTATGATTAATTCGGATTGAAGTATTAATCCGTTCTAATCATTGAACCTACTCATTATTGTTTTTTTTTTGTTTTCTTTATTTTTTCTTTTGTTTTTAGAAAGAGAAAGAGAGAGGGATAGAGAGAGAGAGAGAGAGAGAGAGAGAGAGAGAGAGAGAGAGAGAGAGAGAGAGAGAGAGAGAGAGAGAGAGAGAGAGAGAGTGAGAGAGAGAGAAGTAGAAGAGAGAGAGAAGAGATGAGAGAGAGAGAGAGAGAGAGAGAGAGAGAGAGAGAGAGAAGAGAGAGAGAGAGAGAGAGAGAGAGAGAGAGAGAGAGAGAGAAGCTCTCCTTCCTCTCCCCCTCCCTCTCCCTCACCCCCCTAACTCTCCTTCTCCATATCCTCTTCCTCTACCCCTCCTCACCATCTCCCCCATATTCTTCCCTCCCTCTCCCCCCTCCTCCATCCCCCTCCCCCCCACTCAAGAAGAGTCAAAATCGCGCAGAATCTTTGAATGGTTAACCACTTTTTTCCCCCGAGACAGAACCCTTGGAGAGCTGACTCAGACATTTTTTTTTCTTTATAACATATACCGCAACTTGCTTATCTCTTTTCATTAGCATAATTGTGCATGCATTTAATTACGCCTCTGACTGATCGCTGTCAAAAAGATATGGATAGAGAACGACGGGAAACCCTTACCTTTTAAGAATAAAAGAAGTTAAAAAAATACACATGCGAACACACACGCACATACAAACACACACACACACACACACACACACACGTAATGTTGATGATGATGACTGATATTGATGATGATAATATTGATCATTATAGTAATAATATTAGTATAATAATGATAATAATGATAATAGTAATAATAATAATAACAACAATAATAATGATAAAAACAATAGTAAAAAATAATAATTATAATAATGATAATGATAATGACAATGATAGTAATAATAATAACAATATGACAATTCAGTAATAATAACAATGATGAGAATGATAATAATGATAATGATAACAGCAATAATGATAATAATGATTAAAATATCAATGGTAAATTTGATAATAATGGTAACAACAATGATAATGGTAACAGTAATGATATCAATAATAATAATAATGATGATGATAATAATAATAACAATGATGATGATGATAATAATAATAGTAATAATGATAATAATGATAATAGTAATAATAATAATAACATTATAAGAATAATGATAATAAAAACAATGATATTAATGATAAAAATGATAATAATCATGAAAGTAATAACAACAATAGTGATTGATAATGTTTATGATGATATCAATAATGATAATAATAGTACTAGAGATATTAATGATGATGGTTATAATAATGATAGTAATACCAGCAATAATAATAATAAAAAAACAATATTATCCTTTAAAGCATCTAACTGTGTAGTTGAGATATAAATTGATTGATAAAAGAGATAATGTCATAATCTACAGCAACAAAAGAGATAATGTCATAATCTACAGCAACAAAAGAGATAATGTCATAATCTACAGCAACAATAAAAAACAACAACAAAAAAACGAGTTATTATTTCCGAATGATAAGAAGAGCGAAATTCTTATCGAATTGTTCATATAACACGTGACGATTTTAAGCAAGAACATGCAATTGTACATTCAATAAGTTCATTGATTTATGAGTTCTTGGCTTTTAAAATGACTTTGCCTCAAGTTGATTGTGTGTGATATTGTAATGCTGTTTTCAGTCTCTCTATCTCTTTGTCTGTCTCTTTCTCTCTTTCTGTCTGTCTGCCTATCTGTCTCTCTCTCTCTCTCTTTCACTCTCTCTCTGTCTGTCTGTCTGTCTCTGTCCCTCTCTCGCCCTCGCCCTCACTCTCTCTATCTCTCTCTCTCTCTCTCTCTCTCTCTCTCTCTCTCTCTCTCTCTCTATTTCCCTCCTTCTTCGTCTTCTCTCTCTCTCTCTCTCTCTCTCTATTTCCCTCCTTCTTCGTCTTCTCTCTCTCCCTCTCTCTCTCTCTCTTTCTTTCTTTCTTTCTATCTTTCTCTGCGCGTGTGTGTAAGCTAATATATTTTATCTTTCTCTTTTTTTCTCTCTCATCCCTTCCACCCCCCCCCCCCACACACACACAAACACACACACACAGACAGTCACACACAAAAACACACACACAGACACTCACACACAAACACACACACAGACAATAAAACACACAAACACACACACAGGCACTCAAACACACAAACACACACTCACACACACACGAACGCACAAACATTAAGCCGTTATCTTGGATCATTCGACCATACTCTTGTTACTGAAGGCATATGCGCGCACAGGCAGCAGTCAGGATATATTTCTTATTTTACGTTGATGTGATCAAGCTCAGAGCAAGGGTGAAGAAGAAGAGTCATGCTGTTGGTTATGTGCGTATGTAAACCCGCGTACGGTGGCTTTTATGTGGGAAATACAAGTTCTGTGTACGTTTAGAAATACACGAACGGTTTTGAACATGTGCGTAAACCCACGGAAATAATCGCAGAGGCAAGCGATTACGCGCACGTACGCATATCAGACAAACAGGTAAATATCCTTCTATCTCTCCCTCCCTAAAATAACAACAAAAAAAAAACAACAGTGGATATAACAACAAACAGTCACAAAACCAGCAGGTGACTTTCGATAATGGATATTCTGCATAATAAAATAAAATAAGATAGAATGAAAAAAGTAAAAAATAAAATAGTGTACACGCGCCCTTCTTAATCAACCTCTCTCCTCCCACCCCTCCCCTTCCCGGCTCTCCCTCCTTACTCCTCCCCTCCCCCCCCCGTTCACCCTTAACCTTTCCCCTTTCCCACCACTTTTTCCCCTCACTCCTCATACTTCCTCCTTCTTTCTCGCTCCCTTCTACCCCTTGCCTTTATCCATACCCCCTGCCTCCCGCCCCCCTCCCTCTTCCCCTTACCCCTCACCCCTCCTCCTTCTCCATTCTCTACTCCACCCCGTCCCTTCCTTCCCCTCTCCTTCTCCCTCTATTCCCTTGTTCCACTCCTTCCCATCCCTCCCCTCCCTCTTCCCCCTCCCCCCATCCCCCCTCCCCCACCCACCCCTTCCCCCCCCCTCCCCCCCTCTCCCTCCTTCCCCCCCCTCCTCCTCTCCCTCCTCCCCCCCCTCTCCCCCTCCCCCCCCCTCCTCCTTTCCCTCCTCCCCTGTGTGTGTATGTGTGTGTGTGTGTGTGTGTGTGTGTGTGTGTGTGTGTGTGTGGGCGCGTGTGTGTGTGTGCATATGTGCGTGCCAGAGCGTGTGTGTGTGTGTGTGCGTGCCCGAGCGTGTGTGTGTGTCTGTTTTTCTGTCTGTCACTGTCTATATGTCGGTTTCTGTCCCCGTCTCTTTCCGTCTCTATCTCTTTCCCTGGCTCCGTGTCTGTCTCACTCCCTCGCTCTCTCTCACTCGTTCCCCCATGCAGTTTTCACAATTCCCAGCGTTCTATTTTGGCATCTGAAGAAAAATGGAATGGC
>NC_061830.1:5069841-5072341 GCF_019202785.1 Penaeus chinensis
TTATAAGCTCCCCCTTTCTCCGTCTTTTTTGTCTATTGTTGATTCATTTTCTTATCTTTTTCTTTCTCTGTCTTTGTCTCTACTTCTGTCTCTGTCTGTCTGTTTGTCTCTCTGTCTGTCTGTCATTCCCTTCACATTCACTCTCTCTCTTCCTCTATCGAAATAAAAAATCTTCAAATAATTCTCCATTTTCACATTTTTTCCTTTTTCATGTAAATAGTTTTATCAATATAACTCTCAACATGCAAATACGTTTCATAAATACAAATAGCTTTTATCTCTGAGCAAGAGCAAAACCAGCATCTTTCCCCAGTCTTTACTTCAGCTGTCGAATGCTACGAGTATTTTTGGTTCTTCTTCTTCTTCTTCTTCTTCTGAGAGAGAGAGAGAGAGAGAGAGAGAGAGAGAGAGAGAGAGAGAGAGAGAGAGAGAGAGAGAGAGAGAGAGAGAGAGAGAGAGAGAGAGAGATAGAGAGAGAGAGATTGAGAGAGAGAGAGAGAGAGAGAGAGAGAGAAGAGAGAGAGAGAGAGAGAGAGAGAGAGGAGAGAGAGAGAGAGAGAGAGAGAGAGAGAGAGAGAGAGAGAGAGAGAGAGAGAGAGAGAGAGAGAGAGAGAGAGAGAGAGAGAGCGAAAGAGATATAGAGCGAGAGAGAAAGTGAGTGAGCAAAAGAGATTTATATAGAACGAGGGAGAAAGTGAGATCGATAGATCGATAGATAGATAGATAGATAGAAAGAGAGAGAGAGAGAGAGATAGATAGATAGAGAGAGAGAGAGAGAGAGAGAGAGAGAGAGAGAGAGAGAGAGAGAGAGAGAGAGAGAGAGAGAGAGGGAGACAGACAGACAGACAGAAGAAGAGAAACGGAGAAGAAAAAAATGTATTGTTGAATCCCGCCCGGCCACTCCTTGCCAAACAGTTCATGAATGCCTGATATATGTTGTAGGATAAACGGAGAACACCCTTCCGTCCCCTTGGAGAAAGTGCGAAAGTCCCACGCATCAATAGGATATCGTTGACGTCGAAGGCAGATACAGTAGCGACGAAGTTCTTCGTATCTTATTTTTTTCTAAGTATTTCCTATTCTCCGGATTTGGATGGCTCACTCTTCGCCCACGCAGTCGTGTGATAGCGTACGTATAAATATATAAAATAAATCCACAAATCCACACAGGCGGATATCCACGCGGATGTATACTCGGCAATTCAGTGTTACCAATGCATGAGCCTCACGTTTCGAATCTTGTATCCGATGCCAATGCGAGGAGAGGGTATGTGATCCGGATGCAAGACTCGAAAATGATGGGTCACACATTGGCAACACTGAGCGATGGGACTGGAAGTGGAGGGGGAGGGGGGGGCTGCACATACATGAATACGAATACATACGCTCACATGTACGCACACACACTTACACATACATTCACACGCACTTACACACAAACACACACTTACACCAACACCCACACGCATACTCACTCACACGCACACTTACACCAACACATACATAAACACAAACACTCACACGACTCCACTGATATACATCTACAAAAGCAAACATGTACACACAACACGAGACGTACACCAACATCCACACACATACGCACACACACGAATACAGACAAACACACACAACCTGCTTAGGTGCAATTACCATCGTCGCGTCCCCCTTTTTTTTTTTTTTTATCTCTCTCCCTCCCCAACCTCCTCCTTCCGTCATCATTCACTCCCTTTCATCACCATCCCCGCCCTCACGCCCACGCCCTGTTCGAACACCAGTAAACAGAAGCCGGAGAAATGACGCTGGATGTCGGGACACAATAGGGGTAGGAGCAACACCCTTACCCCGCCCTCCTGCCTCCCTTCTCCCCTTGGTAACTCCGCCCTTATGCTTCGTCTCGGATAATAACCTGGTTCGAGGGGCGTGGGATGAGGGGAAGAGGGGGGGAGGGGAGGAGGGGGGATAAGGGAAGAGGGGAAGAAGAGGTAGAGGGGAGAAATGAAGAAGGGAAGAGAGGAAGAGGGGACGAAGGGAATAGGACGAGGGGTGAGGGAGTGAGGGGAGGAGGAAGGTGGCTGTGTGTGTTCAGGTAAGATGGAAGAGTGGCTAGTGATGGAAGAGGGGAGAATGAGAGAGAGAGAGAGAGAGAGAGAGAGAGAGAGAGAGAGAGAGAGAGAGAGAGAGAGAGAGAGAGAGAGAGAGAGAGAGAGAGATAGAGAGATAGAGAGAAAGAGATAAAGAGGAAGAGAGAGAGAAAGAGAGAGAGAAAGAAAGGAAAAGAGAGAGAGAAAGAGAGTGGAGAGTGGGAAGATGGCGAGAAAGAGAATTTCTTAAATAACTGGCTTTTATAAAGTGCATGAAAAAGGTCGTCTCTATATACTTTTTCTATTCTTGTTACGCTTCGTTGTATATTTACAGATTCCCTTTCTTAGTTATCTCGCTCTCGGCAGCTCGTTATAATGACGATCAAAGTAAACGAAGTGTGGCTTTATTGTGCGAGTTT
>NC_061830.1:5077341-5087341 GCF_019202785.1 Penaeus chinensis
TCCTTGGCGAGTGTAAGCCTTCAGAGGGATTGTCTTGTCCTATTCTTTCCTCTTTTCTTCGATTGTTGTCTTTCCTTGTTCGCTTTATTTCTTTTATTTCGTCGCTTTCTTTCTCTTTGGTTTCATTTGGTTATTTTCGTTTTTCTTCGATTGGTGTCTTTCCTTGTTCGCTTATTTCTTTTTTTTCTTCTTCGCTTCCTTTCTTTATTTTCTTTCTTCGGTTACTTTTCTTCAGTTTCTTTGTTATGTTCTTCATTTTCTTTATTTTTTCGCTACTTTATTTCTCTCTTTCTTCGCTTCTTTCCTAAATTCTTTGTTTATCTGCTCATTATTATTATTTTATTTTATTTTATTTTGCTTTGACTTTACTCGTTTCTCTTTTCATTTCATATTTTCTTCGAGTCTTACTTCTTTCTTTGTTTCATCGATATTTTTCTCTTCTGCTCTTCTTCTATTGTCAGTTCATATTATTGTTATTATTATTATTTTTAGATTTCTTCTTTCGGTCTTTTCTTCATCCTTCAGTTTTTTCTCCGTTTCTTCGTTTTTTTAAAAACTATTTCTGTCTTTCGATTTTCTTTCTCTCTCTCTTTTTTTTTTTTTTTTTTGGTTGGTCCATTTCTTCGTTTCTTACTTTCTTCTCACTCTCTCTCTTATATTCTTCTTCTTCACTGTTTCGCTTCTTGATCTTATTTCCTTTCCTTCGCGTGCGTTTTTTTTTTTGTCATAGTTTTCTCTTCTCTTTTCGTTTTCTTATTTAATTTTTTTTTGTGAAAACACAAACGCATGATTACAGTATGAGGTATATTATATTGTCTATTTTTCATATACATTTATATATATATCAAAGAAGAAATATTTTCAAATATGAAATATGATTTTTTATTTTATTTTTAACACTTTGTTCTGTTTTCTTGAAAGTACCCACAAAAAGGAAAAAGAAATTAAAAAGAAAGATAGAGAGAAAAAAAACAGGGTAGTTATAGCATTTATATAATATTTAAATTTAAAATTCAGTTCGTCATTTGGGATAAAGATAACAATAATGATAAAGATAATGTTTAGCCTGTGTTGTGTGCATTTGTTTGTGTGTGCGTATGTGTGGGTGTGTTCGCACGGGTTTATGTGTATATGTATGCATGTTGGATGTGTGTGGGGGTGTGCATGTGTATATATCTATATGCAAGTTGAACGTACATGTATATACCCATCTTCGTCCATCTCTGTTTTATTGTGTTATCAACTTTGGAGTTTGTGCGTGTATGTGTATGCGAGTCATGAACACCATGCATTGATGAATACATTTTTCAGGAGTGAGTATGAAGCCTCACACTCATTTCTCTTCTTTTTGATCCTCATCCAAATGTTAAATTATTCATAGAGATATTTTTCAACGCCGTAGCCATGGTCAGTATAATAGTTATAATTGTCAATTCTATCTCTTAATTATATTGCCATCGCTATCGTTATTAAGCAATATTCTTATAGTATCACTATTATCATTAATTCTAGGAGTATTGGCAATAGCAATAATTGTAGTAGTAGTAGTATTAGTGACAATAGTAGTAGTTGTATTTGCACTAACAGCAGCAGCAGCAATGATAGTATCAGTAGTAATAGTAATAGTAATAATAGTAGAATTGGTAATGATACTAGTAACAGTAATAGTAGTAATAGTAATAGTAGTAGTGTTATTATTATTAATGTTATTATTATCATTAATAATAATATTATTATTATCATTATTATTACTATTATTATTATTGTTATTATCATTATCATTATTACTATCATCATCCTTTTCATTAGTAGTAGTAGTGGTAGTAGTAATAACAACAGCAATAATAGAAAACTAGTAAAAGTAGTAGCCACCGCAGTGGTGAAAACAAGTACTAGTAGTAATAGCAGCAGTATCATAAAAGACAAACAAACATGAAATACGAACTTGACTGGACCTGCTATGTAACTGGATTAATCCGAATACTCATCACTGCATCGCGGAGAACTTACCTGGAAAGAGAGAAAAAATTACAGGTTAATATTGCAGACATAAACAGGATCCGTGATAGTGGATTGAGAGGGAGAGGGAGAGAGAGAGAGAGAGAGTGAGAGAGCGAGCGAGAGAGAGAGAGAGAGAGTGAGAGAGCGAGCGAGAGAGAGAGAGAGAGAGAGAGGGAGAGAGAGAGAGAGAGAGAGAGAGAGAGAGAGAGAGAGAGAGAGAGAGAGAGAGAGAGAGAGAGAGAGAGAGAGAGAGAGAGAGAGAGAGAGAGTGAGAGAGAGAGAGAGGGAAAGAAGGAAGGAGGGCAGAAGGGAAGGAGAAATATAGATAGATAGATAATGAGAGAGAAGAGTGATAAAGAGAGATAGAGATAGACTGATAGATAGATAGTTAAAAAGACAAACAGGCAGCTAGCTAGATAGATAGACAGACTGTTAGGGAAGAGAGATAGAGAGTTAAAGACGGAGATAATAGACAGACAAACAAGATTGATGGGGATAGATAGATAGATGGACAGACAGACAGACAGACAGACAGACAGACAGACAGTCAGACAGACAAGCAGACAGACAGACAGACAGACAGACAGTCAGACAGACAAGCAGACAGACAGACAGACAGATAGATAGAGAGAGAGAGGGAGATAAAAAAAATCACACATTCATAATTCTGCATTTTTTTTTTTTTTTCACGGCCCGGAATCTCTACTCCGTTGCTTTATAAAGGCAACTTGATGGGTTATTAAAGCGATGATGAAACTGACAGTGATAATAGCGAAGGTAATGACGTCAGAGAGGATAATAACTAATTGTGAAAGCCGGTGCAGTATTTGGGTCCTCGATTTATCATTTTTTATTAAGAGGAGAGGGAAAGAGAGAGAGAGGGTGGGGAGGGAGGGAGAAGAGAGCAAGTGAGAGAGAGAGAGAGAGAGAGAGAGAGAGAGAGAGAGACAGGGACAGAGAGTGAGGAGTATGGGTCAAGAGAGAGAGAGAGAAAGAGAGAGTAAGAGAGAGAGAGAGAGAGAGAGAGAGAGAGAGAGAGAGAGAGAGAGAGAGAGAGAGAGAGAGAGAGAGAGAGAGAGAGAGAGAGAGAAGAGAGAGAGAGAGAGAATTGGATGGATGGAAAAACAGACAGACAGAGAGAAACGTAGAGATAGATAGAACTATAGATAGATAGATAGATAGATAGATAGATAGATAGACAGACAGACAAACAGACAGATAGGTAGATAGATAGAAATTGAAACAGACCATATAGCGAAAAAGAGAAAAAGAGGGAAGGAGAGAGAAAGGAATAAAAGAGAAACGAGGAGGAAAGACGGAAGAAAAATCTTATTACCTGACACAATACAGAGAAATGGCTCACCTCCGTCCTTTTAAGTGGTCGAAATAATTTGAGAAAAGTGAGGGTACATTCCATTAATTTCAGCAATTACGGGACACAATTAACTTTACATTCGTACTGTATATAATGGGCAAAAATCGCACTTATATACTAGCATAACGTGGGAAGGGGAGGGTTGTCAGATGTCATCACAATTCTGCAATTAAATCGTGGATGGTTGAAAGTGCAGCATAACTGCTCCTGTATATGTATGTGCTAGAGTTTATGAATATGTGAATATCCTCTCGTACCTATAATGTTCTTTCATTCTTTCTTATTCATATGTTTTATGTTACGTTAGATTTTACTTTTTTTTTTAGGTTTTCCCTTTTCTTCTACTTCTTCCTTTTTCTCTTCTTCTTCTTCTTCTTTTCGCTTTTTCTCTCTCTGTTTGTGTGACTGTCTCTGTCTCTTTCTTTATTTTTCTCTCTATTTATTTTTTCATTCACCTTATCTCATCCCTTTTCTAACCCTTTTAATTACATCTTTGTTGTATTTCTCCCTTGGCTGTAGTTATCTTTCCTTCTCTCTATCTCCCCTCTTCCCCAGCACACACACATACGAACGCACAAAGTCACCTACGCCACCTACGCAGACACTAACAAAATCATTCGGTCACGCACCTGCTCATCTAGGTGCACGCTAGTTGATGGCAGAAAGTTAAAAAGTTCGAAATGACTCGTACAAAGTGAGAATTATGACCTTGTCTCTCTCTTCACTAACCTCCCACGCTCTGTCACCTCCCTCGCTCCCTTTCCCCTTCCCCTCACTCCCACCTACTCCCCTTCCCCCCTGCTCTCCACCTCTACCTACTCCCCCGACTTTCCAACCTTCTCTTACTCTCCTCCTTCCCCCTTCCCCCCTACCTCCTCCCCCTTCTCCCCCCCCCCCCCAGTTCCGTTCATATGTTCTTAAACCCATTATGGCTCACGACCTCCTATTATAAATGAGGAATTGTCAGGTTTCTGGTGACTCCTTCTTCCCCTCATTCACCTCCCCTTACTTCCCCCCCTTCCTCCCTCGCACACCTCCCCTCACCCCCCCTTCCTCCCTCGCACACCTCCCCCTCACCCCCCTTCCTCCCTCGCACATCTCCCCTCACCCCCCTTCCTCCCCCGCACACCTCCCCTCTCTTCCCTTCCTCTTCCTTCTTCCTATCCTCCCCACCTCCCTTCCTTTCTTATTCTATCCTTCTTCCCCTCTTATTCTATTCCCTATTCACCTTCCCCCCCCACTTCACTCCCCTTTCTCTCCTTCCTTCCACTCTTCCTTACCATGCATTAGAAAATGTAAAGAAAAATTGGAGCCGATGAAAGGTTAAAGAGAAAGAACCAGAAGATAAAGAGAAACGAAAGAGGAAGAAGAGAAAAGAAGAAAAACGATACGAAAAAATGACAGTCCCTCTCCATTCTCTATCTATCTATCTATCCGTCTAAAGTTCTCCCCTCCCCTTCCTCTCTTTCAATTCAGCGTTTAATTCACCTTGGCAGCAATATCACCTAAACAGTTATTTAGTCTTAAGCATTCATTAACAGACCTTGACTTTTGGCCAAGGAGACTTTGTATTTGCTTGAGCGCCATCGGGCCGTGTTCCCTTGAGGGAGTAGGTCTTCGCGGTGAACACTCCATTCTTATTAATTCTATTCGTCTTATTAATCTTGTTACCGTCTTCGTTGTAGTTATTATTGTTGTTTTGTTGTTGTTATCATTACTATCATTATTTATATTATCATTATTATTACTATTATTGTTATTGTTATTGTTATTGTTTTTATCTTTCTTCTTTTGATTGTTACTATTATCATTATCATTATCATGATTATCCTTATTGTAATTATCATTATCGTTAACATGATTATATATATATATATATATATATATATATATATGTATATATATATGTATACATATATGTAAGTATGTATGTATGCATGACTACGTACGCGCGTACATATATATATGTATGTACGTACTTACTTACGTATGTAAGTACGCATTTCCGTATGTATGTATGCGTGTGTGCGCGTGGACGTACGCATGTATGTATGCGTGCGTGTTCCGATGAGAGCCAACCTCTTGGGCTCATTTGGCCCTCCTTTGTCACCCGCTCCCGACGGCGCGACCTTGTCTGTGCCCCGCCATTGTCCTTCGGGAACTCTGAATTCCGGTTGCGAATCATTGCAATTAATCCTTTAGCATATGCCGTCAGCGTCGTTCTTATGTAAAGGCTGTGAGTGATATTTGGAATGGGGTGAATACGCTTTCATATACACATACAGACGTGTATGTGAGCAGATACATACACATACATATAGATATATGTACGCCCACGCAGCAACAGACACACACGCACACATACACACGTACACACAGCAACACACACACACACACGCACAACAACGGTAACAGACATACACAGCCAGACACAAACAGACACCCCCTCCCCTCCCTCCCCCACACAAATAAACACAAACACCCCCACCTTACACATACATACAACCCCACACACACAGAGCAACGGACAGACGCGCTCACTCAATCCCGTCGGAAAAGTTTCTCATCAAGGTGCCTTTAAAGGTTATACCTAGAATGAGAGAGAGGCTTAAAATAGCACCAGGAATAGTTAGGCAACGTGAAGGCAAGGTGGGTTGTTTGGCTTGGGGTGGGGAGGGCGTAAGGATGGGGTGGGGTGGAGGGGGGTGGAGAGGGGTGGAGGGGTTACGAGTAGGGTTATGAGTAGGGTTTGAGATGGGGTGGAGGAAGGGGGTGGAGGGGTGGTTGCGTAGGGTTGGGTGGGGTTAGAAGTGGGGGGGGGGTGAGCGTGAAAGGGTGGGGTTAGAGTGGAGGGGTAGAGCGGGTTAGGGTGAAAGGGTTGGGGTGAGCTAGGGTGGGCTGGGGTGAAGAGGTGTGGTAAGAGAGGGTTACAGAGTGTCAGAGGGGGTAAAGGGGGGGGTCACAGGATGGGGTTAGAGGGGGGTTAGGAAGGTCGGATTAAGGAGGGTTTATCTAGGATAGGATGTTATCGCTTGGGATTATTTGCCTGATGTTACGTCTTCAATGGGTGCTTATGTGCTTGCAGCTTTCTGTGTTAATGTGCGTTTCAGTGTTATCCGAGGCTAGTCTGCGTTACATAAGGATTGCGTGTGCTATCCATTTGTTTTGGGATACGGAGGATGTGCGCATTACCCGAGTGTTTTGTTTTCTATAATGATTTAGTGTATTTATAGTGTTAGCCATACCTCACTCTGTTGATTATTATGCATTGCCTCTGTTAGTCAACTTATCTCCTTTTTTTCACTCTCTCGCTCTCTATCTCTCTTATTTTATGTCTGTGTCTCTCTGTCTGTCTGTCTGTCTGTCTGTCTGTCTGTCTGTCTGTCTGTCTCTGTCTGTCTGTCTGTCTGTCTGTCTGTATGTCCCTCTACCGCCCTCTCTCTCTCTCTTTCTCTCCTAACTCTTTCGCTTTCTCTCTTTCTAATTGTTTGTCCGTCTCTCTCTCCCTCTCTCTCTCGTTTCCTCCCTCCCCCCTCCCTCCCTCTCCCTCTCTAACACAAGAAAAAAATAAAAATAAAAAACAAACATGACCATGACCGAAAACGAGAAACGAGAAAGTGGAACGCGATCCACCGATACGTATTTCGAAACACAACGTTTTCGCAGGAAATTCGGAAGGTGATCATGGGCTGTGGTCCTAGCTTGTGGTCAGCTGATTGATACCGCAGGTGAGATGGATTGATGGATTGATGGTTGGAAAGAGAAAGAGAGAGAGAGAAATAGAGAGAGAGAGAGAGAGAGAGAGAGAGAGAGAGAGAGAGAGAGAGAGAGAGAGAGAGAGAGAGAGAGAGAGAGAGAGAGAGAGAGAGAGAGAGAGAAAGAGAGAGAGAGAGACGGAAAAACATGCAGACAGAGAAAGTGAGAGATATAGACAGTTAGGAGAGGGAGAGGGAGAGAGAGAGAGAGAGAGAGAGAGAGAGAGAGAGAGAGAGAGAGAGAGAGAGAGAGAGAGAGAGAGAGAGAGAGACGGGCAAACCGAGAACAGAGAAAAAGTGAGTGAGATTGAAATAGATAGATTTGAAATATTAATAGGTAGATCGAAAGGCTGACAGATAGATAGATGGAAAAATAGGTGGGTAGATTTTTTAGATAAATAGATATTTAGATATTTAGATAGATAGATAGATAGATAAATATATAGATAGATAGACCGATAAACTGATAGACAGACAAACATATAAAAAATAGATTGTTAGATAGATAGATGGGTAGGTAAAGAGATCAACAGAAAAATGGACCGATAGACAAACAAAAACACAAGTACACAGAGAAGCATCAAATAATAAACAGCGGAATAAGGAGGTACAGATGGCGAAGAAAAAATGAGACGGATAGAGGTAAATATGAGCAAAAGAGTGACATAGGATAATAAAGAGATAGATAGATAGATAGATAGATAGATAGATAGATAGAGAGAGAGAGAAGAGAGAAGAGAGAAGAGAGAAGAGAGAAAAGAGAAGAGAGAAGAGAGAGAGAGAGAGAGAGAGAGAGAGAGAGAGAGAGAGAGAGAGAGAGAGAGAGAGAGAGAGAGAGAGAGAGAGAGAGAGAGAGAGAGAGAGAGAGAGAGAAGAGAGAGAAGAGAGACAGAGAGAGAATGAAAGAGAGAGGGAGAAACATGCCAGCATATGTCCATGCTTTCGTCCATAAGAGCGTGGTATTATTTGGAGGGGGGGGGGGGGGATTGGGTAGAGAAGGAAGGGAGGAGGTCACACGGGTTATAGGGGGGAGAGGGAAGCAGGAAGGAGAGGGAAGTGGGGAAGGGGGGGGAGGGGGGCGACGGGCGCAGCACTCACACTCTCCTTACTTATTGATACACATCGATTCTGCTCACTTACAATGACGTACACACTGCGTCACTCGTGTACGCACTCACGCACGTACGCAAAAGCTGTTCAGTGCCGTAGCAGTGACGCCTTAGAGCGAAAAAAAAGGTGACATTGCGATATTTTTTCTTATTGTTCTGTTGAGTTTCGTAATAATTCAACTTTTAAAAAATCTAGTTTCGTAGTTATCTTTACTTTCGTTCTTTTTTTTTCGTATTTCTCTATTTTCTTCTTTTTTTGAAGTTTAGTCTACGTCATGAGGCAAATGCTGCATTAAGAGGATTTTTACCTTAGCGATGTCTATTTTGCATATGGACACGGGGATTCACATGTACACACATGTAAGCTACTGTGCATATATATTCACTCGATATACACACGCGCCTAAACACACATACAGACACATATACATATACACACGACTAGAAACCACACATCGCCACATTCACGCTCATACCAACAGATACAGACACAAACACACACGCGTGCACATATACAATTCACACACGCCTGCAAACTCACATACATGCCTATGAGACACACACACACACACACACACACACACACACGCGCGCGCGCGCGCACACACACACGCACACACACGCACACACACACACACACACACACGAACGCACGCACGCACACACACACACGCTTAGAAGAAATAACTCACAGTCATAATGGATGAAGCAGACCCTGTCAGATGAGCGATGTAGACACGGGTAACTGCATAGCACGCAATGTACACATGAGCCAAAGATCTGTACACAGTCTTGAATCATAAATCCCAGAAGCTGGAACATACATACAAACACACACACACACACACACACACACAGACATACAATCACACACACATACACATACACACTACCAAACGCACCCAGATACACAATCTCAATTACACATACATACACAAAATACATACACACGTACAAAACACATGACCCCAACCTCCCCTACACACACACACACACACACACCGTAAACACAAGACTCCAGAAACACACACACACACACACACACACACACACACACACACACACACACACACACACACACACACACACACACACACATACACACAGACACACACACACACACATCCAGAGCGTGCGTGAGACCACATGCGTTCGTCCGTGCGTCCGTGCGTGCGTGCGTGCGTGGCTGAAGGGGGTGAGGGCAACGCACCGTGACTGGCCAAGGTCGGGCAGACGAATACATAATGAAACACTAGCGAACAGCAGAGGTTGAAGACACGAGGATACATGTGTGGAAAACAGGTGGATTGCCACTTCCCCAGGAATGATACGGGGTCTGGTCAGTACGATGACTAACCATCGTATCTTCCGCCTCTAGTTCTGTCTTTGTCTGTTTCTTTTTATCTATCTCTGTCTTTCTGTGTTCGTTTTTTTTCATCTTTCTTTCACTTTTCGTGTTTCGTTCTTTTCGTGTGTGTTTGTTTGCGTGTCTCTTCTCTTCCTTCCTTCTGTTTCTTTTTATGTCTTCCCCTTCTTCCTTTTCTTCCCATACTCCTCTTCCTCTTCCTCCCCCTTCTTCTTCTTCCCCTCTCCCCCTCTCTATCTTTCTCTCTCTCTTTTCTCTTCCTCTTCTTCCGTCTCTCATCAACCTCACCATCATTCTCCTCCATCACCCTATGGCGCTTATCCCCCTCCATCCCCCTTTTCCCTCCCTCCTCCTCCCTCCTCCCCTCCTCTCCCTTTCCCCCTTTCCCTGCCTC
>NC_061830.1:5092341-5104841 GCF_019202785.1 Penaeus chinensis
GGAGGAGGAGGAGGTAGGTAAGAGGGGAAGGAGGAGGTAGGTAAGAGGAGGAGGAGGAGGTAGGTAAGAGGGGAAGGAGGAGGTAGGTAAGAGGGGGAGGAGGAGGTAGGGAAGAGGGGGAGGAAGTGATAGCAAAGAGGATGAAGGGGTTGGGGGTAGGGAGGCTAGAGAGGGGTAAAGGGGGAGTACAGAGGGTTGAGGTGAGGGGAAGAGGAGAGGAGGAGGGGCGTGGCCTTTGGGTGTGGGGAGGGGGTATGGAGGGTGAAGGAGGGCGGGGGAGGAGGGGAGGAGGAGGGCGTTGACGAAGGCTTTTGAAGGACAGCCTGGGTTATATGTGGCAACACTCAAGATCTAACTCAAGGATATTTTCGACTTCGCCTGTACAGTGATCTTTAGACCGAGGCGCTACTCTTTGAAGAGGAAGAGGAGGAGGAAGAAGAAGAAGAAGAAGAAGAAAGAAGAAGAAGAGGAGGAGGAGGAGGAGGAGGAAGAGGAGGAGGATGAGAAGGAGGAGGAGGATGAGGATGAGGAGGATGAAGAGGAGGATGAGGAGGAAGAGGAGGATGAGGAGGGGGAGGAGGAGAAGGATAAGGAGGAGGAGGAGAAGGAGGAAGAAGGAGGAGGAAGGAGGAGGAGGAGGAGGAGGAGGAGGGGGAGAAAGAGGAAGAAGAAGAGGAGAGGAAGAGATAGAATAAGAGTGAAGAAGGTAAAGAAGAAGAAGGAATGAAAGAAGAGTAGGAGGAGGAGGAGGATGAAGACAGGTAGCAGGTGGAAAAAGAAGGACGACGAACAGAAAGAGGAGGAGGAGGAGAAGAAGAGAAGGAAGAGAGAGAAGAAAGTCAGAAAGAGAGAGAAAAAAAAAACAGAACCGAAAAAAGTGAGAGAAGGACGACGACGAAAAAAAAAAAAAAAAAACGAAAAAGAGACGAAGAGAGAAGCCAAGGATAAGGAAGAAGAAACTCGCTGGTGCCTTAACCTCCTTGACAACATCTTGTGTACAGTCTACAGATACCAGAGGCTGATAAGGAGCTTGGATTTAGGAACGAGAGAAAGCAAAGGTTTGATGGAACTTATCTCGTCTATCCTGCCTGCCATTCTCTCCTCTGTGCCGCTCTGTTGTCTGTTTATCTCCGTGTCTGTTTTATTACTTGCATTGCTGTCTGTTCTGCTATCTCTTCCGCTATCTGTTTGCTGTATTTCTGGTTTGGTTATTGTCTATCTATTGAATTAATGGTTGTTTGTCTCTTTGTTAGGTTATGTTTTGTATTTCTGTATGTTTTTTATATGTTGTATTTCTGTATGTTATCTGTCAGTCTGTTGTATTTTTTTCTAACTCTTGTCTATCTGTTGTTATCTGTCTGTCTGTTGGTTTATCTATGGTATTTTCTGTTTCTGGTTGTTGTCCTGTTGTCTGTTGTCTGTCGTCTGTCTGTTTTTTTCTTTTTCTGTTTCTCTGTTGTTTGTTTGCCTGTGTACTATACCCAACACCTTTGCTTCTGTCCTGGTGTTTATATACCTATTATGTTTCTGTCTGTCTGTCTGTCTCTCTCTCTCTCTCTCTCTCTCTCTCTCTCTCTCTCTCTCTCTCTCTCTCTCTCTCTCTCTCTCTCTCTCTCTCTCTCTCTCTCTCTCTCTCTCTCTCTCTCTCTCTCTCTCTCTCTCTTCCTCTTTACCGGAGTGTCTGTCTATTAATACATGTTATTATCTGGATATTTCATTTTGTCTGACTGACAGTCTATAATGGCACTCGAACTATCAATCTCTCTCTGTATCTGTGCTTTTATTGTTGTTCTCTATTTACTCATATCTTTCTTCTCTTTGTTCTTCTTTTTCTTGTCTTTTCCCCTTTCATTTAGCCTTCATTTGCCTCCTCCCTTCATACACAGTGATAGGTCGCTCTATTTGTCCATCGACCTCTCGAGGTAATGAATGCCTTTCCCTACCTGTCTATATATAGCGTCATGAACGTTTACAAATATACCTCTTTGCCAGGTTAATAATACACATACGCTTTAGCATTGCCATTAAATATAGATAGAACAGTGACAATTGGACAAACAATAAACCGCAACAACAACAATAAAACGAAAATAAAACGAGCAACTTTATAGTTTATGTAAGAGATATCACGAATGAATATAATGATGCAAAAAACATAAACAACAACAAAAAAACACGATAAAATTAACGAGATACTTTCAAGTAAATCCAGAAATATCGGACGAGTGAAAAATAATCATAAAAATAAAACAAGAATATAAAAATCAAAGAGTACGTTTAGAGTTATGTCAGAGAATTCGAACAAGTGAAAATTATGATAACAATAAATGCAAGAAATAAAAAAGTCAACGAGCATTTTTCAAGTAGTCACAAGAAATCGAACAAGTGAAATTAATGATAAAAAACAAACGAACATAATTATTGTCATAGAAATCGAACGAGTGAAAAGAATAGTACCCACAAAACAACAACAACAACAACAACA
Organism: Penaeus chinensis; assembly: GCF_019202785.1. Classification (NCBI taxonomy): domain Eukaryota; kingdom Metazoa; phylum Arthropoda; class Malacostraca; order Decapoda; family Penaeidae; genus Penaeus; species Penaeus chinensis. The sequence continues at coordinate 5,094,827 of NC_061830.1, forward strand.
AAAAAACAACGTCAACAAGCACGTTTAGACTTATGTCAAGGAAATCGAACGAGTGAAATTGGGTGTGTAAGAGGAATCGGACACAGCGAGAGACCTCTGACGTCACGGTGCATCGAGGGACAAGTGGCGGATTCTATTTCACGACGACAAACTTGGAACGAACAAGGCGGGCGTGTGAGGATCATGGTGGGAATTTCAACGATTGGAAGGAATTTCGGGAGGAGAAAGAAGTGCGATTCCTCGTCCCTTTTATTTTGAGGTCTGATTATATGTTAACATATATATAAGTACATATGTATATATATATATACACACATACATACATGTATGTGTGTATATATAAATATATATATATATATATATATATATATATATATATATATATAGAGAGAGAGAGAGAGAGAGAGAGAGAGAGAGAGAGAGAGAGAAGAGAGAGAGAGAGAGAGAGAGAGAGAGAGAGAGAGAGAGAGAGAGAGAGAGAGAAAGAGAGAGAGAGAGAGAGAGAGAGAGAGAAACAGAGAGAGAGAGAGAGAGAGAGAGAGAGAGAGAGAGAGAGAGAGAGAGAGAGAAAGAGAGAGAGAGAAACTTTTTATTTGATTAGCATGGTTTTCGTTCGCTTCACTTTTCTTCCTCCTCCTCTTCTCTCTCTCTCTCTCTCTCTCTCTCTCTCTCTCTCTCATTCTCTCTATCCCCTCGCTTTAGTGTTCCCTATTCGGTCTTTATATACTCTGACTTTTTTCTTCAAATGAATGGTAAAGTCTGACAAACTATCTATGCAATGTTAAAGGAAACTTGCTATCGTAATGATAATGACACTCAACGATAAAGATATTGATGATGATTGCAATTATAAAAACAACAGTGATGATAATTATAACAATAGCAAAACGACAATAACAAACACAAGGACTGTTATAACTGTACTAACAACTATTACTACGACTACAATATTACATTTGCTGTTGTAACTACTATTGCGAATATGACTAACATGACTACCAGTAATGACACTACTAACGCTACCACCGCTAATGCCCACACACTGCTGCTACTGATGCAGTTATTACTCATGCCATTATGACCGACAATGCCACTGATACAGATAATCACATAGTCATTAACTTCGGTGCAAATTGGCATCGTTACTTCATTACCATTAAAGTCATTCATTTTACATTGCTATAATCGCTATCATTACCATAAGGAGTAATATGATTCAGAAAAGAAAATCTTATGATATGTTAGTGCTTTTTACCCCCCCCCCCCCCCCCCACACACACACAAACCAACACACACACACACACACACACACACAAATATATACGTGTGTGTGTGTGTGTGTGTGTGTGTGTGTGTGTGTGTGTGTGTATGTGTGTGTTGTTTGTGTGTGCGTGTGTATGTGTGTTCTTTCAGCGGAATGTGACGGTTGCTTTGAATTCCTGTATGTGTTCGACAATAAGGGGAGAGACCGTTGTTCACAGAAGTAGAACAATAGAACAGAAGAACTTTTCATGTGGCGAGGTTTGTAAAAGACTAGTTAAATGAACAACGAGGATGGATTTGTGTTTGTTTCTTAGTTGTTTATTTGTCAGCGAAATGGGAACGAGGCAAAACGCATTAGGGTGTTTAAAAAGGATAAATGGGAAGGTGGATGAAGAAGAAAAAGAGGAGGCGGAGGATGATGATGAGGAGACGGGGAAGAGGGAGGAAAGGTGGAATGGGAAGGAGGGTAGGGAAAAGGAGAAAAAAAGAAGAAAAGAAACAATAATACAAATAAAAAAATAGATAGAAAGAAGGTATTTAGAACAACAGAAACTGAATATCCAGGATATGAGTGAATTGCAATGTATATCATACCTCCTGATACCAAAAAGGAAAATGAGGAAATAAGATAAAAATGGTTTACAGTGGTAACGAAAACAAATCAAGAAATAGAGCACAACAAATAAACGAACAAACAAACAGCGAAAAAAAGAAAATCCAATCCAGAGATTGTGTAAGCACGGAAACCATCTCAGCCTTCAAGGTTGATGGAGGCAGAAAGGCGAATAAACCAGATCTCTCTCTCTCTCTCTCTCTCTCTCTCTCTCTCTCTTTCTCTCTCTCTCTCTCTCTCTTTCTCTCTCTCTCTCTCTCTCTCTCTCTCTCTCTCTCTCTCTCTCTCTCGATCTTCCTCTCTCTCTCTCTCTCTATCTCTCTCTCTCTCTCTCTCTCTCTCTCTCTCTCTCTCACTTTTTCTACCTTTCTCTCTCTCTCTTTCTCTTTCTGTGTCTCTCTTCCTCTTTCTGTTTGTCTCTCTCGTCCTCTCTTTTTGTCCTCACTCCCTCTCCCTCCTCTCTCTTTCCCTCACTCTCTCCCCCCCTCCCTCTCTTTCCCTCACTCTCCCCCCCCCTCTCTCTCTGCTGTGAACTTTCGTGTAGTACTTGTGTGGGTGTGGGCGGGGTTGGGCGGGGCCAACAGGACGACCAATCAATATGTGTGACCACCCAGGGAAAGTGCCCTGCCCCCCCCACGCCTCACACTGAAACAACCGACCACCCACCCACCCACCCACCCACCCACCCACTAACGCCCAGACGGCTGTGTCATTCTAACACCTTACTGTGTTCTCTCTCTCCTTCTCTTTAGCATTGCTTAAGTGTATATGCTTCTCTAGGGATATTTGCTTTGTAGAGGCAATGTTTTCGAAGTCCTCGTGAACACACACATAAACACACACGCACACGGACACACGTACACGGAAACACACACACACACACACACACACATACTGAAATACATTACTTCAATTACCTCACTTTACCTGTATATTACTACTCAACCTGTCAGGCAAGTCCTTCTCAACGCATATTTATACATTAATAACACAATCTCTAGTAGCAAGACAAGTTAATATTATTGTTCTGCCGTTTCTCTCTTATTTTTTCTCTTTTATTTCTCTCCTTTCTTTCCTTCATGTGTAAATTATATTCTATCTTTTCCCTTTTCCTGGGAATGCTATATTTCCAATTGCTTGTCTCTCTTACATTTGGTTGCTAGAAAATGAGACTGAGTGGAAGAATAAGAGGAAGAAGAAGGATACAGACTAGAATAAGGATGAAAAGAAGAAGAAGAAGAAAAAAGACGAAGATGAAGATGGAGAAAATATCAATATTAATATAAATGTCAATGATAATAATAATAATAATAAAAAAGTAATAATGATAATGATGACGATGATAATGATGATAGTGATAATAATAATAATAATAATGATAATTAATAATAATAATAATAGCCACAATGATAATAATGATAATAATAATAATGGTGAGGGGAGGGAGAGGGCAAAACAAAATAGGAATAAAGGTAAAAATTACAAAAAGCAGAAGAAAAAGACGAAACAGAAAAAGACGAAAATTAAATATTCAGTGAAGGCAAGAGAATAGTGATATACATAAAAAAAAATATATATATATATATAGGGACTTCCAGGCGAAGGTGATGGCAGGTTCTGGCGTCTGTAAATATTATGGGGCCTTTATTATTAGAGCAGAAAGGGATAAGGGGAATGGGAAGTCTCGGGAGGTTTGAATATGCCCCCCCTCAAAAAAAAAAAAAAAAAAAAAAAATATTTTCCTTCTCTCTCTCTCTCTCTCTCTCTCTCTCTCTCTCTCTCTCTCTCTCTCTCTCTCTCTCTCTCTCTCTCTCTCTCTCTCTCTCACTGTCTTTCTCTCTGTTTCTCTCTCTTTCTCTAACTCTTTCTCTCTGTTTCTCACTCCCTTTGTCACATTTTTCCCCCTTATTCCCACTATCTCTATATATGTATATATATAAATATATATACATATATATATATAAGTATATATATATATATATATATATATATATATATATATATGATATATGATTCTTTCTCCCTCACACATTTGGATTTTTAAATGTTCCATTTTTAGCCATTTCTCTTGGTCCTCTCCCGCCTCTGCTTCAATTCTCTCTCCCTTCCCTTCTCCCCTTCGCCGTTGAAAGGTATAGCAGGGAAAGGGAGATGATTACCAACAATCGAAGGTTAAAACAAACGAAGTAATGAAAGAGTTAGAAAAGGGAAGGGATAGAGAGAATGGAAGGTCACAGACAGACAGACAGAGGCGCACAGACTCGGACGAGAGAGAGAGAGAGAAAGAGAGAGAGAGAGAGAGAGAGAGAGAGAGAGAGAGAGAGAGAAGAGAAGGAGAGAGAGAGAGAGAGAGAGAGAGAGAGAGAGAGAGAGAGAGAGAGAGAGAGAGAGAGAGAGAGAGAGAGAGTGAGAGGAGAAAGAGAATGAATTGTGGGATAAAAGATATATACATGTAACATGTGCTACGAGGTCATGTTTCTTCCTCCATTTTCTTACTTGGTCTTTCAAAGTGATTGATTCTAATTTGAATAAGTGAAAAGAAGGGAGATGGAGCAACGGAGGGGAGAGGGAAAAGTGAGAAAGAACAAGTAAATTATGATCTTTATCTATATGCTCGCGTGCAATTAGATTTAATGATGATTTCCCATTAAAACTGTTTTGTGTAAAGGCCACAGAAAGGAAGGGAAAGTAAATTAACTGTTTATAGATTTCCGGTGGGCATGTAGATGAAAAGATAGATAGATAGATAGACAGATGGATAAATAGATAGAAAGATAGATACATAGATAGAGAGAGGGTGAAAGAAAGAGAAACATAAACAGAAACAGACACAGAGCCAAAGTAACAGAGAAAGAAAGAGGACGAGAGAGACAGAAAGAGCGAAAGGAAGAGAGAGAGAGAAATAGAGAGAGTTAGAGAGAAGGAACGAGAGATAGCCAGCCTGACCGCTCACGTAGTTAGCCCTCTGGTCTTCACTGGTTCTCTTGTGGCCTCCTTCACACAAGAGCTTTTGAAGAGAAGCGGCAAAAATAGAAGGTTGGGAAACGCTATGAGACGAAAGAGAAATGTTGGGATAGTAGGATAGTTAGGCTGCCACTATTGTTTACATCGTTTGGGGCTTTTGTTAGGAATATTCTCTATTATTGCTTGTGCTCATACTACTGCTATCAGCTGCTTCATTTAAAGTGGAAATGATTAGCTTGATCTGTTATCTTTTTTTTTTTTTTTTTTTTTTTTTTTTTTTTTTTTTTTTTTTTTTTTGTGATGTCAGCGTGAGAACACGACTATCAAATGACTATCGCTCTCTTCAGGCTTTTGCCATTGCGTTTATGAATAGTCATTATGGCAACATGGAAATAAAATGCCCGTAGACATTTTCCGTGACAACAGCAGTCCACTCTCAATTTTATGTCTTTCCCACAGATTTCTAGTTACTGAAATGTGTTCAATGTTATCTGTTTACTGAGATTAGAGGGTCATTCATAATTAATCCTTTACATACGCGCTGCTATTTGTTTAGATAAACACACTTTCTCTCTACATACATACAGGCCTCCTCGTCTTCGTACTCTTGCCTATTCACTACTCAGTGCCTGAAAATGCAACTATTTGCTTTCCACTCGTATCTGATTAACGTTTAATTGAATTATGAATTAAAAAGCGGATTGGAAAGACCAAGTAATGTTTTTTTAAGGGCTACCTGTATGTGTTCCTTGGCTATTTGCTCTTAACGATGCATGTTGACTCCCCTGTTGGAGGAAGCTGCTTGTTTGCCCATTCAGGCTGATCGTTTTTCTAATTCTCTCATGCGTTCGGACGATTTCAGCGAGTTCATTTCCCCATGGCTCTCATGCATTCGGACAATTTCATCATTTCTTCCCCGGAAGTATGCCAGTATTTAAGCTAAAGACGCGTATAAAATTTGTGGTTAATTTTACTGACAGAATGAAGGGGAGAGGCAGAAAGGGAGACTGATAGATAGATAGATAAATAGATAGATAGATAAATAGACTGATAGATAGATAGATAAATAGATAGATAGATAAATAGACTGGTAGATAGATAGATAGATAAATAGATAGATATAGATATATAGATAGATAGATAGATAGATAGAGAGAGAGAGAGAGAGAGATGGAGCGAGGGAGATAGAGAAAGAAAGATAAAGAGAGGGAGAGAGTGAGATAGAGGCAAACAAACAGACAACTAAATAGACAAAAAAAAAAAAAAAAATCTTGGAGAGAGGAAACAAAAAGAGTAGAATAATAAGTAGAAAAAAAAAACACGAATAAAGAAAGGAGGGGAAAAGAAGGAATAAGATGAAGCGGGTGACAAGGCGGAGGCGACGGTGATGCCAGAGGAAGAAGAAGAGGAAGAGCCGACGAGGAAGTGAGGAACTGAAGTGTTCTCGCCGGATGAGAAAGGTGACGGATGGAGGCTAGGGCGGAGATAAAAGAAAGAAAGAGAGATAGAAAAAAAAGAGGAGGTAATGGAAAGGGAGAAAGATAGATAGCCATATGGAATAAGATAGATAGATGGATATTAGAGAGGAAGAATATAAGGGACGTACACACACACGCCTATGTGTACACGCACAATCACACAAATCAAACTCACAGAAATATACATATAGAGCAAAATAGAAAAAAATCGACAAGACATCCAAAACAAACAGAGAAATAATAGCCCCCGGAGAGAAATATAGCAAGAAATCAAGTAAATTATCGAGGAAGCTATGACTGGAGATTAAGCAATATAAAGAAGTGTATAAAGAGCGGCGAGAGAATCGAGAAAAGCTTGACAAATGTAGGAAAGATTAAGGGTGGACTGGACTCATAAATCTGTTAGCGTGAAATGTGGATTATTATTTTTTTTTTTCTCCCTCTCTCGATCTAATTTTGGCTCTCTCTCGCTCGCCTGCTGCTTGAAGAAGAAAATGAAGAAGGAAGAAAGACTTTGTGTGTGAATATTCTTGTGTATAGATGCTAACAAATCAGTTCGTATGTAAGGGAATTATTTTGTAAAATCAAATACCATATTATTTTGGGAGATATTGGTATGAAAATATATAATATGCAAGCAGTTCAGAGTTACGTGAGCACGGAAAAACGATATTTGGAAGGAAAATGTTCTTTTCATTTTTCTTTCACTGTCTATTTATCTGTCTATATTCCTATCTATCGGCATCTGTCTATCTATATATCTATATATTCATGGGCGGACGAAAAATATAGATACATGAAATTTCAAGCTAAAAAATATAGGGAATATCCCCAGTCAAAGAAAATCGCGGGCGGCTGAATTTCCTTGGATGGGAACATATATACGAATTTATACTCTTAAGACGATTGACTCAAGATATCTGCAGCGCGTCGCAGTTTCACGGTATTTGCCAACTTAATACAGCAAAATCAATCTAATACATCCTATCAAAGTAAAAAATATATGCAGAAAATATATCAATACATTAAATTATATATCTTAATACAGTAAACACGATCTTTGAATCCCGCAGGTAAGTGAAACATGGGTATCAAACACCGTAGAGTTTTACAAAAGTAGCCTTTTTCCCCCATACCCTCAATGACGGCGAAGACATCCTTAGACTGAAACAAACTCGTCTGGTTGCTGAAGAGCTGGAAATTGGAAGCCAGGCGCCACTAACAGTCTTTCGTTTTTGTGCTTTTTTTCACTCTCTCATTCCCTGTGTCCACCACTCGAGAGAGAAAGAGACACAAGAGGAATTCGTGTTTGTCCTGTAGCACACACAGGAATACACAAAGACCTACATGCGCACACAGGTATATTATAGATGTGTTTTGTGAATTTGTGTGTGCATGTGTTTGTATGTGTGTATTAAAAAACGTTTGCGAGAACAATAACTCACCATTTTTGAGAATCTATTTCTATATCCCTCTAGGGTGTGACAGACTAAAGAGTGGAGGAGGAGGAGGAGGAGGAGGAGAAAGAGTAAGAGGAGAAAGAGGAGGAGGAAGAGGGAGGGGGAGGGGGGTGGAAGGCGGGTAAATGAACCGATAAGGATTAATTCTATTTTTGGCGCGGGTCTCAGCGCCGTAACGAGAGACTTTGACCGCACATTCCGAAAATTATTATTTTAGAGAAGAAATGCAATCGACGCCAGTAATTTGATGGAGCAATGAGAGACTTTTCTCTAATAAGTGCACGCACCTGCTCACGCACTCTCGCACGCACACAGGCAAAGTAAGAAAGGCAAACAGGAGTACACGGCACGCACTAGAAGGCTATAGAGACACGCACATCCCTGAGACGCTGATGAAGTCATGTATACACAAGCAAAGCAAAACAAAACAAATGAAAAAAAAAGGAAATAGAAAGCAAAAATAAAAGAAACTTATGAACACTAACAAAATACAAAGACAAAACAAGAAAAATACAATAACACATAACAGAATAAAAAAAGAAGAAACAAAAAACGAATCCCAAGAATATAAGAAAAAAGGAAAAGAAAGGAGAAAAATACGCACACACACAGACACACACACACACACACACACACACACACACACACACACCATCCCCACACGCACACACACACACACACCATCCCCACACGCACACACCCTGTCACTCATCAAGAGAGAACCACACTCCTCCTATCATGCACCGATCACGCCTGCTTCTTCTTAACAAGGCATCTTATGAACAACCGTACCGTGGAAGGAAGAGGTTCAGGCTGGGAGTGTCAAATCTCGCCTTTGTGGAGAGAGTGGATAGGGTGTATCCAATAAGAAACACACAGGAAGTGGGAAGGAAGAGAAAGTAGGAGAGACAGAAAGAGGGAGAAAGGAAGGATGGGGAGTGATGGAGGAGATGGATGAGGGAGAGGAAGATGAGAGATGGAAGATGGATGGTGTATGGAAGGGAAAAGAACGTTGATAAACGGAGGGGTAAGAAGATAATGTTGAGAAGAGTAAGAAAGTGGAATAGAATTGAGGAAGAGACGTGGATGAATGAATGGATACGTGAATAAAAGAACAAGCAAACGCACGAATGAATAAGAGAATGGACACTTGAATGAATCAGCGACGTGAATAGATAAAAGAACAGAAACAAATTCATGAATAAATGAATAAATCACAGGGGGGGGGGGGGGAGGAAACAAGTGCTGGAATGAATGAATGAACGGAGATGGCGGATTGAATGAATGAGCGAATTAGAAAGGAAAAAAAAAAATAATGAATGAATAACAAGGCCGAGTGTGAATGAATACATGCATGAACGAACGAAGCGCGATGTGCAACGTTGCAAGGGACGATTGCAATAACAGCTTTTCTCTCTCCTTCCATTCTTGAATCCGAATCGCTCATCACGAAGAACAAGAGGAAAGGAGAGAGCGAAAGATGCTTGGGATTGATGCGCCCTCCAAATATACAATTCTTTTATCTTTTTTTCTTATAAAAATGTTTAGACTCCATCTCTCTCTAAACATATTGGAAACGAATAGAAATAAAATCTCATAAAAAAAGAAGGAGGAAGAGAGAGAGAGAAAGAGAGAGAGAGAGAGAGAGAGAGAGAGAGAGAGAGAGAGAGAGAGAGAGAGAGAGAGAGAGAGAGAGAGAGAGAGAGAGAGAGAGAGAGAGAGAGAGAGAGAGAAATTATCGAAAATCTGCAAAACAAATATCATAGCCCCACTTAAGACGAATGCAACTGAATGGTTAGTTCATTCTACTGAATACAAAAGAGAGAGAGAGAAAAAAAAAGAATTGAAAACGGGACTTTGTCAAGACGATGGATAAAGAAATGTATACGATATGTAATGAGAAATTCCAGAAGGTCTAGCCACGCACAAGTTTAGGATGGACCCACCCCCGTGACGTCAGCACTTCGTCCGACTCTGGAGAAAAGGAAATCAAATAAACACATATCTTTTTTTTCTTCACTTTTTCTCTCCTTCCTTCCTTCCTCCTTCTATTTTTCTCAGACGAGTTTCTAGTTTCCTATTATCACAGAACCGATAATGCTTAACAGTCATCTTACTCTTAAAGCCCCCAGAATAGACAGGTATTGGATCGTAGTTTCACAGAGCCTAGGTAGGTAGCAGAGGCTCGCGTCACGATAGACTGCCACGCCAAATTATTCGTTGTAGCCTTTTACATA
>NC_061830.1:5112341-5114841 GCF_019202785.1 Penaeus chinensis
GTCTCTCGCTATCTCCACCTTCTCCCTGGCGCTAGATGGTGGACAAAGAATAGGCGGAAAGCAAACCAAGATAAAGAAACGGAGAAATGAAAGAAGAAAATAAAGAAATAAGGAAAGAGGAAACAGTTAATGTGTAGCTGAAGAAAAATATGAAAGAAAGAAAGAAAGGTGGACAGAAAAGAGGGTCGGGAAGAGCGAAAGAAGGAGAGAGAAGAATGCGATAATTTTTTGTTTAATTGTAGAAGCGAACAGAAGGAAAGATACGAGACTGATACGTCATTACAGAACGACGGAGGGGAGAAGAGAGGGAGGAGAGCAAGAGGAAGAGGAGGCGAAGAAGAAAGAGGTGGGCGGGAGCAGGGTGTGGCACTCCCGCTCTCCGCGACTGCCACTGTGCCTGTGCGAGGGCCGCCCACGCACGCTCTCGCTCGCTCGCTCCCCACCCTTGCCCACTGCTGCTGCAGCTGCTGGCACTGCGTGGGCGGCGGGACTCGATAGCACTCTCAGGGTGTGGCTGGGTGGCACTGTCGTCGAGGGTGTACGGGTGGTACTCCCGTCGAAGGTAGGGAGATAGGTAGGCACCTTTCGATGCTACTATGCGAGCAGTGCCGTAGTGCCAGGGATAACAACACCGCCCTTGGACCAAAAAGCAGCAGCAGGGAAATGAGCAGAACGGCGGCACTGTCTTGCAAAAGGGGGTTGGGGTGGAGGGACAGGCGAAGAGTAGCGTGGCACTCTGGGTTTTGAATGGCACACTTGCGCGAGATTGGTGGGGATTATAGGCTATCTCTGGCACGGCCGAGGCAGTTAAGAGGTGTTTCTGCCAATGGTAAGCAAATTACGAGAATGGCTGAGCACAATCATTGTTAGTTACAAACGTGTTGCTGAGCCTTTTAACGTGGGCTGCTGCGTCGTCTCTTTGACACTTGGTGGATGCAACAGGAAAATGATATTCTTGCATTGTTGTCAACTCGTCACATATCTCCTTTGGAATACGTATCGGATCCTTTAACGCAACTATTCAAATGCAGTTCAAACATAGTGAACACAATAATGAGAGGATAGTTTATAAATAGAACCTACATTTATAAGTAAAGTAAGTGAGTCAGATAGATGGAGGAGGTCCCGCGCGTCTCGAATATGAAATGTAAAAAGCACTTATAGACAAAGAAAACGAGAGATTTTCAGGTACTCGTTAATACAAAAGATTCATTACGAGGCCTTGCTTTTTCAACTGTCGGGAGGAGGTGGGGGAGAGGAGAGGAGAGGGACAGAAGGGGATAACAAAGGAAAACAAAAGGCTGGTAAAAAGCACTTATAAGAAAAGGACAGAAACGGAAAAAGATGAAGATGAAGGTGAATAATAATAATAATAATAATAATAATAATAATAATAATAATAATAATAGGACGAAGAAAAAGAAAAAGACTAAGAAAAAGAAGAGGAAGAAGAAAAAGAAGAAGGAGCTTTCTGTCCGACCAGTTTGCAACAAGGGACCCTGCCTCGTCTTTCCCCTTTGCAATTGCGTCGTTGCACATTGACTGATCTGTCTCGCCACGGGCCTCCATGCGCACAAAGCAAAGAGTGTAAAGTTTGATGACTATTTACAATGAAGGCATTGCACAGGCATCGAGTATTATCGAGTTGGGTGAAGAGTCCGACTCTCTCCGTCGTGTTCTCTGTTCTCAACATCCTCCTTCTGTTCCTGGCTCCTTTCTCCTACATTCCCCATTCCTAGCATATTCTTCTATTTCTCTCTCCTTTTTTTCGGTTATCTCCCCTCTCCCCAGCATAATCTCCTGTTTCTCTCTCCCTCTATTTCTCATTTCTTATATTCCCAGCATCCCTTTTTTCTTTTTATCGCCTTTCTCTTATGTCTTCCTTCCGATGATTCTCACTTCAGCTCTGGATGGATTTTGCCGAATTATGATGTATAGGAGTCTTCAAAAATAACAAAGTTCATGCTAATCTCATCTCTTCTTTAGGACAAAGTTGCAAATGCTTTCAATATGCCTTGCTTAAACAACTTAACCTTCTGTAAACCTTACCGGAACAGCTCTCCGCTTCACCTAATTCAACTCTTAAGTAAATAAAATCCATCTCTCTCTTTCTGCTTTACCTACCTTCCCTCCCTTTCTTCACTTTCTCTCTGTTTCTCTCTCTCCTTTCTTCTTTCCTCTCTCTCTCTGTCTATATTTACCTCACTCTCCTTCCGTCTCTCTCTCTATATATATCTTTCACTGTCTCTCTCATTCCCTCTCCCTCTCACTTTCTCTATCTATATCTACCCCTTTCTCCCTCTCTCTCCCTTTCCCTCTCTCTTTCACTCCCCCCCCCCCCTCTCTCTCTCTCTCTCTCTCTCTCTCTCTCTCAGTCTAAGCAGGTCTGCAATATAAGACCATCATTCTTTCTCTCTCTCTCAAAGCTCAGCCTGCAGCTAAAGCCTATGGCAAATCCTCCCCTTCCCCCCCCCCCACCATCCTATCCCGACCCTTATAC
>NC_061830.1:5119841-5124841 GCF_019202785.1 Penaeus chinensis
GTGTGTTCCCTTAGCGCGCGCGCGTGTGTGTGTGTGTGTGTGTGTAGGAGTTTTGCAGAGCTGTATGTGTTTGTTTGTGTAGTTGTGTAGGTATGTATTGTTGTGCATATGTTTTGCCTTTCATTTATTCGTTTTTCATTTATTCCTTTCCTTTTTTCTTCACTTTTTCTTTTCACACCATACGTGGAACTAAAACTGGCAACATTTAGTTTCGAAAGAAATCAAACTACATAGAAATATATGCGCACACAGACAAACACACAAAAAAAACAGTAACAACAACAACAACAACACACATACACACCTACATACAAAGGTTTTTATACATAAAACTATAGATTTAAAGCACTGTCATATCATATTTTTAGATAAATAGAAAACAATGTTGATAGGTAAGAATAAGTAGACAGATAAACTGAATGATGACTAAATAAAGGAGAAGGAAAGAGGAGAGAAGGTGAGGAAGAGAAAAAAAGTAAGAGAAGAAAAAAGGGGGAAAAAAAGGAAGATCGGAACAAAGTGTTTTGACACCTTTTGCACGGACCTTTCCACTCTTTTTTTTGTGATTTTCTTTTAAATCCTCTTCGCAAGATCTAATTAATTAATGAGTCTCCGTAGCGAATGATGATTCCCCCCCTCCCCCCTCCTGCTACCACCCGCCTCCTCGTCCTTCCCTCCTCTACCCCCCCCCCCCCCTATCCCTTGCCCACTCTCTCTTCCATCTTTGAATGTTACATGTTGAAATTCATCCGGGTGATAGAGATATATATATATATAGATAGATAGATAGATAGATAGATAGAGAGAGAGATAGAGAGAGAGAGAAAGAGAGAGAGAGAGAGGGGGGGGGGAGAGAGCAAAAAAAAAAAAAAAATAAACGAAAACAGGCTGAAAGCTCTCTCTTTCTCTCCGTCTTTTTCCTTCTTTCTCTTACTGTCTCACTCCCTCTCCCTCTCTCATTCTCACTCTTTCTCCTTCCTCCTTTCTCTTTTTTAATTTCCTTCATGCCACACACTTGCCAACATACACAGACGCCGTATAAGATTTCCCATTTTTCTTCTCCAACGAACATACCGTAGTTTTCATAACTTTTCTTTACGTTATAAAAGCTGCGAGTTGACCGACCTTAACTCGTGCTAGCCGTCATACAAGGCATGTAACGGGGCTGAGGGGAAGGAGGGAGGTGAGGGGAGGTGAAGGGGAGGTGAAGGGGAGATGGAGGAGGGAGAGGGGGCGGAAGGAATGGAGGGGAAAGGGGTGTGGGGAAGTAAGAGGACATGGAGGAGGGAAAAGTAGGCGAAGAGGAAAGTATAGGGAGAGGGAAATGAGGGGAGGGAAAGAAAGAGAGAAAAAGGGGTGAGAGGGGGAAGGGGTGAGGGGAGCCGAGGGGTGAAGGGGCGAAGGAGAGTTTTGTTATATGTGGGGGAAAAAATGTTGTTTAATTGCGAGGAAAATTATACAGGTTTCACGGATTTGTGTCTGAGAGTATTTAGTAAATGGGAAAGGATGAAGAGAAGGAGAAGGAAGAAGAGGAGGAGGAGGAGATGGAGATCAAGATGGAGGAGGAGGCGGCAGAGAAGGAGGAAGAGAAGAAAAGGGATAAAGTGAAGAAGAGAACAAAAATAGAAGGAATATAACGGAGAACAAAAACAACATATAAAGGAATAGTAAGAAGCATAAAAAAAGATTACCAAAGGAAGAGGTCAAAATAAGGAAAGAAGAAAAATGAAAGAGAATATACTGGGAAACTGTAGGAAGCCAAGAACAGCAACAACGTCAGGAAGAAAGAGAGAAAAAAAGGAAAAAGAGAGAAATACCAAGAAAGCAAATGTGTGATGTTATTTTGGCTAATGTATTTTATTATTTTTCTCTCTCTCACTTCCTCTTTTGTCTTGACCATTCTGAGAAGGAGGTAAAGAGAGAAAACGATATGAAGAAATGACTGAGAAGATTGTGCAATGTGAGAAGCAATAAGCGAAAGAGGGCGCAGAGGTGGAAGAATAAGAATAAGAATAAGAAAAGAGGAAATGGAAAACAAGTAGGCGATCAAGGGAGGTAAAAGGGAGACAAACGTCGAACAAAACAAAAACAAAAACGAAGGGAAGGTAACGAAAGAAGAATATCACCGGTAAATAAAAAAAACAAGAAAGATTAAAGAAAAGGGAAGAAAAAAATACGATAAAAAAAACAAACACAAAATAGGAGCATAAATGACGATGATAATAATAATGATAACGATAACAGTAATGAAACTAACAAACAATGACAACAAGAGCAGCACCAGCACCAGCAACAACGACAAAACAATGATAATAATAAACACAAGACGAGAAAAGAAACGTAAGTAAGATCCTGCTTATATTCGCAGTAAGAGAGAAATATCACCGAAGTAGGAAGGGAAGGAGACTGTACAATTCGATGTGTTTTTTTTTTTTTTTTTTTTTTAAGTATTGAAAAACACAAACCTTTCTGAGCTTCTGTTTCTATATTATGATTTTTTTGAGGTTTGTTTTTCTTTTTTTTCAAAAGAGAGAGAGAGAAAAGGGGGAGAGAGAGAGAGAGAGAAAGAAAGAGAGAGAGAGAGAGAGAGAGAGAGAGAGAGAGAGAGAGAGAGAGAGAGAGAGAGAGAGAGAGAGAGAGAGAGAGAGAGAGAGAGAAGGAAAGAGAAAGACAAAGAGAGAGAGAGAGGGGAGAGGAAAGTGAGAAAGAAAATGAGGATTGAGATAGAACGAAGAACAAAGGAAGAAAAATATTCAAAGGATGGAAAAGAAAGTCAGACTTCCATGCAATCAGCCGCTTTGTCTGACATAAAATATTCACACAAAGTCTTCATTTCTCAAAAGAGGAACATAATGACGATGATTATATAAAACGAAAGACAACAACAACAAATAAAATAAAAGGAAATAAAAGAGGAAGAAAACTCAGCGCTTGTCTCTCGCGACAGTCTTTTGTTTTTGCCTCTTCGTTCGGCAACAGAGCCACCCAGAATAAATCTCGCTTGAATAATCATACAATGTCCACAACAACCCGCTCTATGATAACACATCACGAAAAGGTTAAAACGTTAAACAGAAAACAATAAACAGCAAACATACCCTTCATTTAGTGAGAGATAAAAAAAACTCATTTTGTCTCGTCTCTACTTGCTTTTTACCACTCTTTCTTTCTATTAACAGGAATATGCAAATCACAGTTTACAGATATGATGATCAGAAACACTACGGGATTTGTTTTCGGGCAAGTTCGGTAGGTACAGAGAGAGAGATCAATAGTAGACTGTAGATCATGGATGCAAATTGAATACTATGACTCCGGACTGTGATGTTGATCAATAGAGGAAGGTAGATGACGGAGAAAGAGGGAGAGATTGAGCGAAAGAGGGAGGAAGAGAGAGAGAGAGAGAGAGAGAGAGAGAGAGAGAGAGAGAGAGAGAGAGAGAGAGAGAGAGAGAGAGAGAGAGAGAGAGAGAGAGAGAGAGAGATAAATAACTAGCTAGCTAGCTAGATGAAGAGAGAGGGAGCGAGTAAGACTGGGAGATAGATAGATAGATAGTTAGATAGATAGATAGATAGATAGATAGATAGATAGATAGATAAGCAGATAGATATATAGATGAAGAGAGAGAGAGAGAGAGAGAGAGAGAGAGAGAGAGAGAGAGAGATTGGAATTACAGAGTGAGTTTGACAGAGAGCGAGGTAGATAGACAGCGAGAGGAGGAGTGATGGGCACGTAGATTGACAGGTAGACAGGCGAATGTATAAGGAAAGAAAAAGGTATAGATGGACCTGTAGATAGATAGACCGATTGATAGAAAGCGCGAGGACAGCAGAGAGAGAGAGAGAGAAAGAGAGAGAGAGAGAGAGAGAGAGAGAGAGAGAGAGAGAGAGAGAGAGAGAGAGAGAGAGAGAGAGAGAGAGAGAGAGAGAGAGAGAGAGAGAGAGAGAGAGAGAGAGAAAGGGCGACGTAAAGAGTGAGAAAACAAAAAAGCGTAAAAGAAAGAAAGTATAAGTATAAGGGCGACAAAACAGCAGAGAAAGAGCAAAAGAGCGACAGAGAAACAGAGGGCGAGAGAGCAAAAGAAAAACAGAGAAACAGAAAAAGAGCGAGAGAAAACGAAAGAGCGACAGAGAAACAGAAAGAGAGCGAGAGAGCAAAAGAGAAACAGAGAAACAGAAAGACAGCAAGAGAAAACCAAAGAGCGACAGAGAAACAAAGAGAGCGAGAGAGCAAAAGAGCGACAGAGAAATAGAAAGAGAGCAAGAGAAAACAAAAGAGCGACAGAGAAACACAAAGAGAGCAAGAGAGCAAAAGAGAGACAGAGAAAGAGAGAAAGAGCAAAAGAGCACACGAACGTCTGACAGACAGTCGGATGCAAGACCTAGTTGGAGACAAATACACCCCCTTTTACATAACGAACTTCAGAAAAGTGGTTTATAGTGTTTGCCGAGTTTGTTCGCCCGGACGACCTCCCTCTGGTCTCCCCCCCCCCCACCCTCCCCACCACCCTACCCCCACCCCCCCACCCCATGACCAGCTTGGCGTTAGTTCTATTTTTAGCTTCATTAACAGTGGCTTGAAAGACGGCTGTGGTACAGGTGTCCCAGATCTGACGTGTGTGTAAGTGCCTATAGATTTGTTACTGTGTGCGAATCGAAAGGTTTCGTGAGTGTGAGTTTTTTTTTGGTTGCGTGTGTCTGTGCTTAGGAATGTGCGTACTGTGGTCCTTTCGTTGAATCTATCTATTTTAGGAGATTAAAAAAAAAGTAAAACAAAAAGCAAAAATTATGTGAAAAGTGACTGTCATTCAGAAGCGCAAAAGTAGCGTGGAGATTTTTTGAACGCAAATGACAGAGGAAGAGTTGGCCTGAGACTTCAACGAACGAAGTGCATGAGACCGTGTTATGCTTGCTGGGAGTGTGCTAAATGGAGAGAGGAATGCAATTTCAGCGTGCTTGGAAGAGGAATGCAGAGACAGGCAGGAAAGAGGAGAAGCATAG
>NC_061830.1:5129841-5132341 GCF_019202785.1 Penaeus chinensis
GGTTGAGGGGGTTAGAAGGGAAGTTTGGGGGGTAGGAGGAAGGACAAAAGGAAGGAGGGGGGGGAGAGATAGAGATAAAATTTGATAGATAGGGTAGGGTAGTATAAAGATAGATTTGATAGTTTGATAGATAGATAGAGAGGAAAGAGATAGAGAGAGAGCGAGAGAAAAAGATGAGAAAAAGAGGAGAGAACCCGGGGCAGAAATACAGACAGACAAAAGGGAAAAAGAAAAGAAGGGGAGGGAGAGAGAGGGGGGAATGGGGGGAGAAGGGGGAAGGAAAAGAGAGAAGGGGAGATGGGGAGAGAGAGAGAAGGAAAATGGAAAACGGGGGGGGAAGAGAGAGAGTGGGGGGGAAAAGGGGCGGGGGGAAGGGGAGAGAGAGAGAAGGGGGCATAAGAGGAAGACAAAGGTAGACAGAGACAAGGGAAAACAAAAAGAAAAGGCCGGGGGGGGGAGAAAAAAGGCATACAAAAGAGAAAAAAGAGAGAAAATGAAAGGGAAAAGGATAAAAGGGGAGAGAAAGATGGGGGGAGAGAAGAGGAAAAAAGAAAAGGGGAAAAGGAAAAGGAGAGGAGAGAGAGAGGGAAGGAAAAGGGGGAAAATGATAATGGAGGGGTGAGGGGGAGAGAGAGAAAGAGAGAGAGTAAAAAAAAAAAGGGGGGGGGGAAGATGAAAAAGACAAAAAAACGGGGGGGGGGAGAAGGGGAGAAGGGGAGAGAGAGGGGTGGGGGGGGAGGGAAAAAAGGGAAAGGACAAAAGGATAGACAAAGAGACAAAAAAGGAAAAAAACACAAAAGGAAAAGGGGAAACAGGGATACAAAAAAAAAGAACGTTAGAAAGAGAAGGGGAGAGTGGGGAAAAGGGCAAAACAAAAGGAGAAAGGAGAGAAGAGAAGGGAGAAAAAACAAAAGGGAAATTAAAAGGAAAAGAAAAAAAGAAAAAAAGAGTGGGGGGAGAGAGAAAAATGGGTGGAGAGAGAGAGGGGAAAAAAAGAGAAGAAAGGGGAGAGAGAGGGAGAATGGGAGGAGGGGGAGAGGAGAGAGAGAATGAGGCCGGGGGGGGGGAAAAAAAAAGAGAGATGGGGAAAAGGGGAGAGAGGGAAAAAAATAAATGGGAGAAAAAAAAAAACAAAGGATAGAGGGTGAGGGCAGGGAGACAAGGGGAGAATGGGAAAGGTAGGTGGAGGTCACAACAAGAACTGAACATGTTTCTCTTTTTATCAGAGGAACGATTTGTCCTTATCGTTATTGCCAAATTCATATATGTTTTTCGTCTTTTATGAATGGGGAAGGGAATGAGGAGGTGTCATTACGTCTGTCATATGGTTGTTTACCTGTTTATCATTATCATTTATTTGGGTTTTTTCATTTGCCCCTTAAAAGGGGGCAAAGGGGGGGATTTTATTTTTTTTTTCAAATTGGGAATATTTTTATTTCCTTATTCTATTTAGTGTGTTTATATTTAAACATACATTTTTTTTTTTATTTTTTTTTTTGGGTTTTTTTTTAAAATATTTTTTTTTTGTATCTGATTATGTAGTTACTGAATTTTACATATCTATAATCCTTGCACACATTTAATTGTTATATATATTTATTACATATATATTCCCAAATTTTCTTTCAATTTTCACTACCCTTTAATGTATGTTTTGAAAATAAAAACATACATAATGCAAAATATATATATATAATTTTTAAATTTTATATATTATATATATATATGCATATATCATATATCTATATATCTAATTATCAAACTATCTTCATCTCTCCTTATATATACCCATATATCTTATCTTATCTTCGGTCAATCTATCTTTTTATCTATATATTATATATTAATAATATATATATATATATAATAATAATTTTTTAACCACCACCCCCACACACACACACCCCCACACACAAAAAAAAAAAAAAACTTTTTTTTATAATATATAAAATTTTTGAAATTAATTTAATATATAAATATATATATATATATATATTTTTTATTTTTATATTTTAAATTTTTTAAATTATTTTTTTGGGAAAATTGTAAAAATATTTTTATTTTTTATATTTTTTAATATATAAATAAAATTTTTATATAAAAAATGTTTTTTTTTTGTATATAATTATTTTATATATTTTTTTATATATATATTTTTTGATTAATGGGAATTAAAATTAAAATACAAATTATTTTTTTATTTTTAATTCTATATATTTATTTTTATAAATTTATTTTAATTTATTTTTTCTTTTATTTTTGTAAATTTTTCCCAAAACAATATATTATAAAATATATTTTTATTTTATAAAAATTATATATTTTATATAAATTTTAATATTATATTTTTAATTTTATTTATATAAAATATTTATATATTTAATTTTTAAATTGTTTTATTTTTAGGTACAAATATTTTAATCTTTTATCTATCTACCCTATCTATCTATCTATCTATCTTTCTTATATAATAATATATATATGTATTTTTGTGGTGGGG
>NC_061830.1:5139841-5147341 GCF_019202785.1 Penaeus chinensis
TCATTATTATTGTTATCTTTATTACTTTTATAATTGTCATTATCATTACTATCATAATTATCATTATCATTATCATCATAATTCTTCTTCCTTTTATTACTATCAATATCAATGATAATAATTAGGATGATAATAATGCTAATAATTATAATATTTATTATCATCATTAGTATAATTACTATCATTAATATAATTTTTTTATCATTATTATCCTTATTGCTATTAGTATTATACTTATATATATATATGTATTTATGTACATATAAGTATATATATAAACATATATATATATATATATACATATACATATACATATATATGTATATATATGTACATACATACATATATATAAGTATATATTTACATATATATATATATATATATATATATATATATATATATATATATATATATATATACATATATATATATATATATAAGTATATATATACATATATATATGTATATATATACATATATATATACACATATATATATATATATGTATATATTCGTAGGTGCCCTTTTGTGCAGTATATTTCCTTTCCTCGACATCCACACGTGCACCGTGGAAATAGCCATCGTTATATCCATAAACTCACACCCACACGCACGCACACAAAAAGAAAGAAAGAAAAGCACATAAAACAAATAACTAATAAAAAAAATGAGTGAATTACATAGACAGAAAAAAACTACAACAATGATAAAGACCTATAACAAACACAACCACCCACTGTTATCCAAGCGCCCACACTCACGCCCCTCGTCTCTCGCGGGCGTCAGAAGCAAGTAACCTTCGCTCCTTTAATCCTCTTACGAAACATTTCAACTATATTTTGTGCTTATTGGCTGCTGTTGAATATTGATGACTTTTTATCACAAATGGCAGACTTTTTCCCCAACTCACTCTCTCATTTCTGTTCTCTTTTTAAATGTCTCCTTTTTTCACTTTGCTTATTATGTCCTATATTCGATGTGAAGGTGAATTAAAACAGAAAAGAAAAGATGAGGAAATAGTTTCGGTGTTAGTGATCCTGCCTTTTGTGGATATTTGAAAATATATATTACTTTTTTTTTATATGTGGGATATGTTTACCTTTATCTTCAATTTTATCCCTACGCATAATTCCAGATAATCGATGTTTTTTTTGTTTGTTTTTAACGTATTCTATTGTTAAAATTTCTGCATTGTAACTATATCATCTATTCTGTTATGCATCATAATCATCTCTTTATCTGTCAATATTTGGTATTTTTCCATGTTTGAATTAGCAATGTAATTAAGTGTAACATTTTATTTTATTTTATTCCTCTATCTCAATCCTATGTGTTTTCTCTCTCTCCCTAAAAGAAAAATCTGTCACGGAATATGGGCGCAATAACAATTGTTTTCATGCATATGCAAGGAACCCAAAAACAAGACGAAAAAAGATTACTGACAATTAGTGGTAATTGTCTTTATCATTGGCTATAATGTCGTTAATGATAACGAAGCAAAACAACAATTAAAATTATAATCAATGATTATATCGTTTCATTTGGTATTTCCGATGGCACGGTAATCGAAATATAAGTATTAATTATCTTACGTTATTCAGAAATATAATTGTTTTATGGGAACAGCGTCATGGGGTTATAAGTGAGCGATACTGTAATAACAAAATATAAATTTCGCTGGAAATAATGATAGTTAACAACAACAAAGATAAAACACAATCGTCACACTAAAACCAAAACCAAAACAACAACAACAACACTCATCCATACTCCAGAATTTTTAAATAAATGACTAAAAGAAGGAGTAAATACTCAAATTTAAAATGTCATCATATAAAAAATCAGTCAGATGTTGCGTCATCAAATCGAAATACAGAAGCAAAAGAGAACGAATCAACAACAAAACAATTTACGAACTAAATGCATAAAAAAGCAATTGAAGATTCAGGTCAAAATAATCAAAGAACTCAAAAAAAAAAAAAAAAAAGAAATCCCTTTTAGATTCATATATAGAAAACGACTTTAGACACGTATTTGATCATTCTGGCCATATATATTCTATGATACATTTATTGTTTATACACATTGTACCTATTTATCTATCAGCCTGTATCTATCATTTAACTCTATGAAGTCATTCACCTCAAAATCATTTAAAAAAAGGTCAAATCTAAGTTATCACCCCAACAACTAAACAAAAGTGAGAGAAAACTAGTAAATAAATGTAACAGAATATGACGAAGATGTCGGCCCGCCAGGCTGTACGACAATAACAAAATTACCGCACTCAGTCCCAGAGACAAATGACGATCGCGCTGGCTTTTTTTTTTTTTTTTTTTTTTGCGTGAACTTTGACATTTGAAAAAGTCAATAGGCAAGAAGCGAGTGAATCTCAGGGCTATGGGAGAGGGAAGGGAGGAATAAATGCAGAAAATGGGAGTGAGAAAATGGAAGGAAAGGAGGGAAGGAGTTATGATGATGAAGGGAATGCTGATGGTAGATAATGGTGAAAGTTGGTGATTTGTGTAGTGTTGATACGAACTGTTATGGTAAGATATGTTGCTGTTGGCGGAGTTGATAATGATAATGATATCAATAAAATAGGTCGTGATAATATTAGTCACGATGTCGTTTGAAAAGTACAGTAATGATAACAAAAATGTGGTGCTAATAATGAACATAACAATGATGGTAAGATGTAATTGTAAAGCAATAATGATACAAATTATAACAGAATTTACAGTAATAATAATTCAGCCTTTTATTCATACAAAAAGAACCTAGGGAAATATAATTATAGGTTTTAAATATGTTAAAAACAACTCAAGAACAGAAAAGAACTAAAATGTTAACACAATCAACAAAAAGACAATGTCAGGCTAATCTGTTGCCCGTAAATAATTTAGTTTTTCTGTATGGAAACTTCACGAATCAGGAAATATTAACAGATTAAAAATTTGGCTTTCACGAGGCATTTGATAACAAAGAATTTACCACAGAATTTTCCCTGAATCACTCTGAAGCTTTTCAAACAGTGAAACATAACCCTCTGAATCTCTCTGATGCTTTTGATACTGTGAGGCATGATCTGATATTAGAAAAGAGTAAGACACTATGGTATAAGCGGAGAAGCACATGAATTGTTTGCGTCTTACTCATCAAATAGATCACGATTTGTGTACTTTTTGCAGTACAAGTGACAACCTCCAAAAATATCACACGGTGTTCCTTATTTTGTGTCCTAGTTTTTTTTTCTAATATCAACTATAGGTGCTAAACAGCCTCATCTATAGAGCACTCAGATCTCTATGGTCTTCATTAGATTATGCAAAGTCAGCGTATTGCCATACTGTGTGGGAGAGGAGCTCAATAAAGAAAGTATTATCACTCTCCATTTAAAAAAAATGGAATGAAAGACCACACAAATAATGTATTCAAACACCAGAAAGTTTTGGAGTTCTATGATGTAAACACATGTTGCAGTCCCTGCACGGTTTCAAATCTTTACGTGGCCAAATTTATATTACCACTTAACACAAATTATAACCAGATAATCTATTTCGACTGTCTCAGGCTTAATCACCTTGACGCAAACTGTTTATCGTACGGGGTGCAAGTGTATGGAACGAACTCCTCCTTCATTAAAGGAATACAATATTGCTCCTTGTCTTAAGAAAAGAACACAAAAAAAAAAAAAAAAAACGAAACAGAATTTGTTAGTACAGTCCAATCAAGTTCTGAAGAGAATCCATGGAATTATATTGACTGCTAATTTCATGTAATGCTGTCATTTTGTTGAGTACTCAACTATACCCGTATTTCTGATATATTTCACCTATTCTACGAGTCAAGTCAGCAGTGCTTTGTACATGTAATTAAATTTAAATGTATATTTTGTTATATTCGTTGAAAGTTATTTGGTTCAGAACTCTTTAATTAAGATTTATGAACAAATATTGCGAAATTATGCTAACTAATGAAACTATTGCTGATATTCTTTGGTGTATTTCAAGTTAAATGTTTGTATTATATCTAATTCTGCCAAAATTTATAGGTAATCAGCTTTGTTTTCAGTTCATGTTTAAATGAAAATTGCTCTCCAAATTCGCTGTAATATATTTTGTATACACTGCCCAACTTGTGAGATTTTGGCTAAATAGACATTTAGAATTTAAAATCTAATTCTGTGATTTTTTCGTCAAAAATGCCAAGCAGTTCCTGGATTATTATTATTATTATTATTATTATTATTATTATTATTATTATTATCATTATTATTATTATTATTATTATTATTATTATTATTTTTAAATGTCTTTTTATTATTTTTTTATTACCAACGATAGGGTTTCCAAAATTCACGTCAAATCTTCAAATGATTATATTCATATTTGATATTACACATGAAGAGCATGTATTTGGTTCTCCTACTGGAGGGATGGTTTAAGCTTGAAAAAAGAAAAGAGAAAAAAAATGTAATCAAATTTGTAATCTACATCTTGTCTGGATATCTTTAATTACATATCCTGTTTCAGTGAAATTACCTTGAGATGATAGTAAACGACTGATATGTATTGTAGATTGAAACATTTTCAGTATTTCTTCCATTTTGTTATTTGTATATACAAAGATTAACAACACACTTTGTTAGATTGGAAGTCAAGCATTTTTCAACTTCATGATGTATACATATTATATTTGATATTTCAAATGCATTGCACGTAGGGGGAAGCAGGATGACATCATCAGCATAAACGAATGTATCTTAAAGAATAACCTTTTACTTATTATCCTTTCATTAACATTCCTGTTAATCTACTTAAACCGGGAGCCTTTCCACACCCTTTGTCGAAACGGTCAACATTAGGAGGCTTATAAACAGAGATAGTCAGTATTACAGAATTCCCTAAGTTGGTCGCTAAGAGTCGCTAGGTTTTTTGCAGACCAACACGAATGCCAGGACAGTGCCAGGCTCCGGTGCCACGCCACTGCTCGGCCACCATATGCCGCCGACAAGGTCCACGATATTCTCTTTCCTGGTACTGACAACGCACAAGACCATTTCCTGTTTTTGAATGTTGAAAAATGTATAGCCACGCCTTTGGTAAAGCATCAGTGACCGGTAATGGTTACTGCAAATAATCCCATTTGCTGATATTTATTATTTGAACTAATTTCAAGTGTATTTTTCTTTGCATTGAACACAATTCGGCTTCCCGGGTGGGAGACTTTCCTTCCACCAAGAGCAACAACGTCTATATTTTGCGAATAGGCTTCCAGCGTTCACATCCCCCTTCCTGGCCCTGCGCTCCAGCCGATCGCTCGCCTCCTCCTCTCTCTGGAATCCACACACGTAAGTCCGCCATCATCCTGAACATTTGTATTCGTAGTATTTCTATCCTAATTCGACATTCAGTCTTCCATCACGTCCTTTAGCTCATTTCGACTGCGCGCCGACCTCCACCACGCCTACGCCCGCGCCCGCGATCCCCACGCCCACGACCGCGTCTTCGACCTCCACTCACCCCCGTCACACTATTGCGAAAACCCTACGCCAGCCAGGTTTTACAGTAGTATCATATTGATATCATTGTCATCCTGCACTGTTAAAGCTTAAGGAGAAGAAAGTGGACTGACACCATCTGATTGACTGACACCCACTTGACACTTCTCTGGAGGAACTAAAACTAAGCACAACATTCGCCAGGCTATTGAGTGCATCCTTGTGTGAACTCGTTCCGTCTCCATCAAGGCTCGCCAGACGTTGCACAGTCGTTAGCACATTTAATGCTTCAGTGTTGCGCCTTGCAACTTCTTTCTGCAATGGTAATCACTGTGATGATAATGATAATGTTAATAGTGATGGTAATGGTGGTTGTAATGATGATAATAGTAATAATAATAGTAATAATGATGATAATATTATAAGGATAGTATAATAATAAGAATAGTAATAATAATGATAATGGTGATGATAATGATAATAATTATAATATTGATAATTGTATTTATGATAACGGTGATAATGATAATAACAAATCAATGATGATATTGGTGATAAGAATGATAACAAGAATCAAAACGAAAATAATAGTAATAATGATGATCAAAATAATGATAATAAAGAATAACAGTAATAATGATAATAAAGAATAACAGTAATAATGATAATAAAGAATAACAGTAATAATGATAATAAAGAATAACAGTAATAATGATGATAAAAAATGGCGATAAAAAATTGTACTTAATAATCATGACGCAGTAATAATGATAAAACTTATACGAATGATTATGATGGCAATGACATCTACTACCCCTAATAAGAAATATGCAAATAAAAGCAATGTTAATAATAAAAATAGTCGAGGGGAAAAGAGGTCGGCGTGTCGACCAGGAGGACCGAGGGAAGAGGAAAGAGGGAGTGGGGAGAGAGGGGAGAGGGGAGAGGGAAGAAGTGATAAGGGATAAGGGGGAGGGGAGAGAGAAGAGGCAAGCGGGAAGAGGAGAGAGAGAAGAGGGAAGAGGGAAGAGGGAAGAAGGAAGAGGGAAGAAGGAAGACGGGAGAGGGGAGAGAGAAGAGAGAAGAGGGAGGAAGGAAGGGGGAAGAGGGAAGAGGGAAGAGGAGAGAGAGTGAAGAGAGAGGAGGGAAGAGGGAAGAAGGAAGAGGGGAGAGGGGAGAGAGAGGAGGGAAGAAGGAAGAAGGGAGAGAGGAGAGAGAAGAGGGAGGAGCGAATAGGCAAGAGAGAGGAGGGAAGAGGGAAGTGGGGAAAGGAAAGAGGAAAACTCCACATAAAGTGTCTAATGGCCAAATCTCATCGCACCATTTCTTGATTGATCATTGGTGTTGATAAAGAAGGAGGGAGAGAGAAGAGGCGAGGGAGGAAGAGGACGAAAGTAAGGGGACAGGTGATAATTGGATAAGGTAGTGGACAGAGATAACGAAGGGAAGAGCATGATGGCCTGGAAGGAGGTTAAGAGAGTGAGCTGTTGATAATTAGAAGTAGTGAGATATGATAATGATATGAAATTCAGTGCAGAATATAATGATGAAAACAACAACAACAACAACAACAGAATTACAATTATTCTTCAATATCTTTCTGAGGCCTTTATTTTGGGCCGGTGCCTGTCAGTTCTTCATTTCCATCAGTACCATTTTATGTGATTTGGAAAAAGTGTAGCTGAGGTTATAAAATTGTGATAATTGATATATCTGTGTGTTTGTGTGTTCACACACACACACACACACACACACACACACATACATACATATATATATATATATATATATATATATATATATATATATGTGTGTGTGTGTGTGTGTGTGTGTGTGTGTGTGTGTGTGTGTGTGTGTGTGTGTGTGAGAGTGTGTGTGTGTGCGCGTGTGTGTGTGAGTGTGTGTTTGTGAAGTGTAGTGTACATGTATATATATATATATATATATATATATATATATATATATATATAGAGAGAGAGAGAGAGAGAGAGAGAGAG
>NC_061830.1:5152341-5154841 GCF_019202785.1 Penaeus chinensis
TTTGTACAAAGACAATTGGATGAAAACATAAAGATAAGGAAGTGGGACGGAGAAGAAGAAGAAGAAAATGAAGGGGAAGAAGAAAAAAAGAAAAAAAGAGAGAAAAGGAAGTAAAAGAAGAAGAAGAAAAAGGAAAAAAAAAGAAAAGAAATGGAAAACACGAGCGAAAAGAGAAATGAGCGTTCGAAGACTTTTTTTTCTTTTTTTTTTTTAGTCCTTTCGATATTCGGATTTGTTTTCGCGCCCGACTGCACGTCATGAAATTGGTATTCCGACTGTTTTCCTGTGCAGTTAAAGGACGCCATTTGGATCGTCTTCGAAGGTCGTTTCTTTTCTCTATATTCCTCATTCTTCCATTTTTTCTTACTATTTTCTTTCGCACGAAGAATTTGACGTATATATATATATATATATATATATATATATATATATATATATATATACATATATATATATATATATATATATATATATATATATATATATATATATATATATATATATATATATATATATATATATATATATATATATATATATGAACCGCGTTCATGTTGACAATTGTATAAAAGGTATGAATGAGAATGAATATCTTCACAATACAAGAGATGTATTTGACCGGTTTCGACTATGTCTTCGTCAGAAATACATGTATTTCTGACGAAGACATAGTCGAAACCGGTCAAATACATCTCTTGTATTGTGAAGATATTCATTCTCATTCATACCTTTTATACAATATATATATATATATATATATATATATATATATATATATATATATATATATATATATATATATATATCCACACATATATCCACACACACACACACACACACACACACACACATATATATATATATATATATAATGAAATATTTATCTGCATGTCTGTGTATATCTATCTATACCTATACCTGTATATATATATTTTTCTGTTTATACCTCTGTTTATCCATCTATCTATCTGCCTACCTATCCATCTATATTTCTATTTATCTGCCTACCTATCGATTGTCTACGTATCTATCTATATATATCTATTCATCTATCTACTATCTATGTATTTCTCTACCTACTGTCTATCTGTCTGTCCGCCTATCTATCAATCTACCTACATGATACACATATCCGTACAAGAGAAAAAAGAGAAATGAAGAAAAACCGATAAAGAGGAAGAAAAAGAAAGTGGAAAAAGGTAATTATTTCTCCCTTCTCTTGTCTTCTATTTTCTCTTTGGTCTCTCCTTTTTTTCTTTTCCTTTTCTTCTATCTCACTTCTGTCTGTCTTTTTCTCTCTTACACTCTCTTCTATGTTCTATTCAGTCTCTTTTCTTTTCTCTCTCGTTCTCTCCTTCTCTCTTTCATTCTCTTTTCTCTTCTCCCAGTCTCTCTTCTTCTCTCTTTCATTCTCTTCTATTTTCTCTTATCTCTATTCTTCTCATCTTCTCTCTTTCCTTCTCTTCTTCTCTTTCTTTCTTTTGCCTCTCTTCTCTCTTTCCTTCTCTTCAGTCTCTCTTTCCCTCTCTCCTTCTCTCTTTCTTTCTCTTGTCTCTCTTCTCTCTTTCCTTCTCTTCAGTCTCTCTTCCCTTCTCTTCTTCTCTCTTTCTTTCTCTTCTTTTCTCTTTCTTTATCTTCTTCTTTTTAGTCTCTCTTCTTCTCTCTTTCTTTCTCTTCTTTTCTCTTCCTTTCTCTTCTTCTTTTTAATCTCTCTTCTTCTCTCTTTCTTTTCTTCTACTCTTTTTTCTTCTCTTTAATCTCTCTTCCTCTTTCTTTCCTTCTCTTTAGTCTCTCTTCTTCTCTCTTTCCTTGTCTTCAGTCTCTCTCCTTCCCTCATTCTCTTCAGTCTCTCGTCTCTTTCCTTCTCTTCTTCTCTCTTTCCATCTCTCCTTCTCCTTGTTTTCAGTCTCTCATCTTCTCTCTTTCATTTTCTTCTTCTCTCTCTCCTTCTATTCAGACTCTCTCCTACTTTCTCTTCCCTTGTCTCCAATCTCTCTTCTTCCCCTTTTCCTTCTTTTCAACACGAGCAAAATGCCTCGAACATATGAAATCAATCTAGGAATCTAAGATTATTCATGACAATCCTTTCGAGGTGTTTCTCCTCAGCAACTTCATTGAAGAGACAAAGATGCATATAGATTTTTATTTATTTATTTATTTTTTCATCGGATTTATTTTTCGTTTTTTTTTGTTTTTTTTTTGTTTTTTTTATTATTTTTTGTCATGGTATATAATTCTGTGAGAGTAGATGAATGTAAAGAGAAAGAGGAAGAGGAGGAGAATCGATGATAAAAAGGGGTAAAAGACAAAAGGAAGGAGAAAAGAATGGGGAATAGGTACGAGGAAGAAAAGAGGAAATAAGGAGAAGGGCTAAGGGGGAGGGAGGGGGGTGGGGGTATGGGTCGGAGGAAAGGGAAGAGGAAGAGAGAGGTTCGGGATATTTCAAAGAAGGGAAAGAGGGAATGCGGAGAAGAGAGAATAGAGGTGGAGGGGAGGAAGG
>NC_061830.1:5184841-5187341 GCF_019202785.1 Penaeus chinensis
CCTCCTCCCACTTCTCCTTCCGTCTTCTCTCTCTCTCTCTCTCTCTCTCTCTCTCTCTCTCTCTTCCTCTCTCTCTCTCTCTCTCTCTCTCTCTCTCTCTCTCTCTCTCTCTCTCTCTCTCTCTCTCCTCTCTCCTCTCTCTCTCTCTCTCTCTCTCTCTCTCTCTCTCTCCTCTCTCTCTCCCTCCCTCTCTCCCTCCCTCCCTCTCTCTCTCTCTCTCTCTCTCTCTCTCTCTCTCTCTCTCTCTCTCTCTCTCTCTCTCTCTCTCTCTCTCCTCTCTCTCTCTCTCTCTCTCTCTCTCTCTCTCTCTCTCTCTCTCTCTCTCTCTCTCTCTCTCTCTCTCTCTCTCTCTCTCTCTCTCTCTCTCTCTCTCTCTCTCTCCCCCCCCTCTCTCTCTCTCTCCGCATTACCCATTTTTTATCTCTTTTATTTTTCCACCTTCTATTCCGAGGCCTCCGTGTTGATATTTACTTCTTCTTCATCTTCTCTTTCTTCTTTGTTCTCTTCTTCTCTAACATCCTTTTCCTTTACCTCCCTCTCTTTATTTCTCTCTTTCTCTCCACTCTTATTTTATCTTCCTCTTCTTCTCCCTTCCTCTATTTCTTTCTCCTCCTCTTTCTTTCTTTCTTTCTTCCCTTCCGTTCACCTATATTTCTTCATCTCTTTCCTTCTCCCTTTATTTATTCTACAACTGACCTCTTTCGCCACTGCCATTAATATTTCACAATGCTATCACTCCCGTTATCATATATATTCGTTATTGTTCAAATGCAGAGATATAACCTGTTTTGTTATCGTTATTTGTATTTATTTCTGTTATCTTTCAGAGACGTGTCCTGGTTTACCCTTGCCCTTTACTACTGACATCATTGTTATTATTATATCAATTTTAATGCGTGGATTTCTGTTGCTTTATACTCACGTTTCCCTTATTTTATGCCCATTTCTCTTCGATATTACATTCAATGATATATTTCATTACGTATCAGGTATCATCTCGCATTCCTTTACAACACCATACACCACACTCGTGCAGACTCACGTAAGGATTCGTTTTACATTTTCCTCCTTTTTCCTCTCATTTTCCTTTCTCTGTCTCTCGTTTCCTTTCCTTTCCTCTCCTCATCTCCTCTCTTCGTCTCCCTCTTTTTTCATTTTCCTTTCTTTCCTTTCCACTTCTTCTCATTTTCCTTTTATCCTTCCTTATCCTTCTTCCCCTGCCTCTTCTTTTCTTCCTCTCCTTTCGCCTCCTTTTCCCCTCCTTTTCCTCTTCCTCTTTTCGTCATCTTTCTCTCACTTTCTCTTCTTCCTTTCTTCCCCCTCTCTTTCCTTCTTTCGCCTCCGCGTTTTCTCCCCGCCCCACCTTTCATCTTCCTCTCTCTCCTTCCCCTCCTTTGCCTTTCTCTTCTTCTCTTCCCCTCTTTTCGCCTCCGTTTTAGTACTTTCCCTTTCTTCTTCTCCTTTCTCGTCCTCTTCTTTTCTCCCTTCCCTTTGTCTTCCGTTTTTTCCCTCATCTTCTTCTCTTCCTCCACTTTCTTCTCTTCCTTTCTCCGTTTCTTCCTGCCCTTCCTCCTCCTGTCCTCTTTTTTTCTTCCTCCCTTTTCTCCGCCTTTCTTCTTCTTTTCCTCTTCTCTTTCTCCTTTCCTTTCTTCTTCTTTTCCTTCTTTCTTCCTCTTCTTTTCCCCTTCTTCCCTCTACCCACTTATTCCCCTTCCTTCTCCTCTTCTTTCCTTCTTCCTTCTCCTTCTTTTCTTTTCTTTTCCTCCTCCTTTCCCTCCTCCTTTCCTTTCCTCTATTTCCTTTCTCCTTTCTTTCCTCCCCTTCCGCCTCCTTTCCTTTCCTCCCCTTCCATCCCCCTTTCCTCTTCCTTTCCTTTCCTCTTCTTCCATCCTCCTTTATTTCCTCTTCTTCCTTCTTCCTTTATATCCTCCCCTTCCTTCCTCATTTATTTCCTCCCCTTCCTCCTCTTTTCTTTCATCTTCCTCGTCCTTTCCTCTTCTTCCTTCCTCCTTTATTTCCTCCCCTTCCTCCTCTTTTCCTTTCCTTCTCTTGCCTTCCTCCCTTCCTCCTCCTTTCCTTTCCTCTTCTTGCTTCCTCCTTTATTTCCTCCCCTTCCTCCTCTTTTCCTTTCCTTCTCTTGCCTTCCTCCCTTCCTCCTCCTTTCCTTTCCTCTTCTTGCTTCCTCTTCTTCCTTCCTCCCTTCCTCCTCCTTTCCTTTCCTCTTCCTCCTTCCTCCCTTCCTCCTCCTTTCCTTTCCTCTTCCTCCTTCCTCCCTTCCTCCTCCTTTCCTTTCCTCTTCCTCCTTCCTCCCTTCCTCCTCCTTTCCTTTCCTCTTCCTCCTTCCTCCCTTCCTCCTCCTTTCCTTTCCTCTTCTCCTTCCTCTTCTTCCTCCTCCTTTCCTTTCCTCTTCCTCCCTTCCTCCTCCTTTCATTTCCTCCTCCTTTCCTTGCCTTCCTCCCTTCCTCCTCCTTTCCTTTCCTCTTCTTGCTTCCTCTTCTTC
>NC_061830.1:5209841-5212341 GCF_019202785.1 Penaeus chinensis
GCTCAGTCGTTTATCATAAGTAAGTTTTACATAAGTAAAATGACATAAGTTCTCATAAGTA
The DNA here is from genome assembly GCF_019202785.1 of Penaeus chinensis. Taxonomy (NCBI): domain Eukaryota; kingdom Metazoa; phylum Arthropoda; class Malacostraca; order Decapoda; family Penaeidae; genus Penaeus; species Penaeus chinensis. The sequence continues at coordinate 5,209,903 of NC_061830.1, forward strand.
AGTTTTACATAAGAAAATAAGTTCTCATTAGTAAGTTTTACATAAGTAAAATAACATAAGTTTTCATAAGTAAGTTTTACATAAGTAGAAGCTTAAAAAAAGGCCAGATAAAGCATTTTCTTGATGCTTCTTGTTAAGCAACTGTTCAGATTTTCCAGGAAAGAAACAAAGGCACAGGATGTGGAACTGGAAACGTCTAAAAAAAAAAAAAAAAAAAAAAAAAAAAAAAAAAAAAAAAAAAGGAAAATGAAAAAAAGAGAAATGACGTCAATTAAATTGTGTATATAAAAAAATATAGATGTGTAAAATATGCATAGAAAGTAAGCATAAATATAAAAAAACAAACAAACGAAATATACATATTCTTTATTGTATTTTACTTTCAACAATAAAAGAGAGAGCTGTATGCAAATTTTGATGGGCTGAAATGTCAAAAGGAAAGGAAAGTGATATGGATAAGAGATTATGTAAAGTATTCAGTCACTGATCAATCATCAGTCACTGATTTCTTCTCTTTTTCATGTCATACATGTGCTCACTGGATATTCAAATCCTTTTCTTTAAGATGATGAAGATGATGGTTATGGGGATGATGGTTGGTTAAGGTGATTGTGATGATGGTGATGGTTATGGTGATGAAGGTTGGTAAAGGTGATTGTGATGATGGTTATGGGGATGATGGTTGGTGAAGGTGATTGTGATGATGGTGATGGTTATGGTGATGAAGGTTGGTAAAGGTGATTGTGATGATGGTGATGGTTATGGTGATGAAGGTTGGTAAAGGTGATTGTGATGATGGTTATGGGGATGATGGTTGGTGAAGGTGATTGTGATGGTGATGGTGATGATGATTGGTGAAGGTGATTGTGATGATGGTGATGGTTATGGTGATGAAGGTTGGTAAAGGTGATTGTGATGATGGTGATGGTTATGGTGATGAAGGTTGGTAAAGGTGATTGTGATGATGGTTATGGGGATGAAGGTTGGTGAAGGTGATTGTGATGGTGATGGTGATGATGATTGGTGAAGGTGATTGTGATGATGGTGATGGTTATGGTGATGAAGGTTGGTAAAGGTGATTGTGATGATGGTGATGGTGATGATAGTTGGTGAAGATGATTGTGATGATGGTGATGATGGTTGGTGATGATGGTTGGTGAAGATGATTGTGATGATGGTGATGGTGAGGATGGTTGGTAAAGGTGATTGTGATGATGGTGATGGTTATGGTGATGAAGGTTGGTAAAGGTGATTGTGATGATGGTGATGGTGATGATGGTTGGTAAAGGTGATTGTGATGATGGTGATGGTTATGGTGATGAAGGTTGGTAAAGGTGATTATGATGATGGTGATGGTGATGATGGTTGGTGAAGATGATTGTGATGATGGTGATGGTTATGGTGATGAAGGTTGGTAAAGGTGATTGTGATGATGGTGATGGTGATGATGGTTGGTGAAAGTGATTGTGATGATGGTGATGGTTATGGTGATGAAGGTTGGTAAAGGTGATTATGATGATGGTGATGGTGATGATGGTTGGTGAAGATGATTGTGATGATGGTGATGGTTATGGTGATGAAGGTTGGTAAAGGTGATTATGATGATGGTGATGGTGATGATGGTTGGTGAAAGTGATTGTGATGGTGATGATGATGATGGTTGGTGAAGATGATTGTGATGATGGTGATGGTGATGATGGTTGGTGAAGATGATTGTGATGATGGTGATAATGATGATGAAGATTGTTGGTGAAAATGATTTTGATGATGGTGATGGTGACGAGGAGGATGGTAATGATTATGATGATTGGTGAAGGTGATGGTGTTGCTGCTGCTGACGATGAGGATGATGATGGTAATGATGATGAGATGATGATAATGATAATAGTATGAAAGCGATAATAATGATGATGACGACGTTAATAATGATATTGATATTAATTATTTAATGATAATAATGATAATAATAATGGTACTAAGGAAAACAGTATTAATGATAATAATAAGAGAGAGACAGACAGACAGGAAAAGAAACAGAAAAAAAAAGGGGAGACAGAAAGAAAGAAAGAAAGCAAGCGAGAGAAAGAGAGGAAACATCACGTGACCAGAACAGCCCATTCCGTTTAAAAAGCAACAGAAGCCTTTGCTCCCAAAGTGGTGATCGCTCGCCGTTCCTCACCACACGCAGCGAGCGGTTATGAAACAAGCGGTCGAACTGCTCGGCGGAACGAGAGCTGCCTTGATGGGTCTGGGGAGGGCGGGGGGGAGGGGGGGGGAGGGAAAGGGTGAGGGTGGGGGGAGGGAAAGGGGGAGGGTGGGGGGAGGGAAAGGGTGGGGGGAGGGAAAGGGTGAGGGTGGGGAGAGGGAAAGGGTGGGGGGGAGGGGGAGGGGGAAGGAAAAGGTTGAGGGAAGGGGGAGGGGAAGAGTGAGGGAAGGAGG
>NC_061830.1:5219841-5222341 GCF_019202785.1 Penaeus chinensis
TATTATCATCATTATCATTGTTATTATCATTATTATTACTGTTATTATTATTATTATCAATATTATTATTATTATTATTATTATTATTGTTATTATTATTATTATCAGTATCATTATTATTTTTTTATTATAATTATTACTATTATTATTATTATTATCATTATGTTATTATAATTATTATCATTATTGATGTGGTCATTATTATAACCATTATTACTATTACTATTATCATTATTATCATTATCGTCACTATTAACATTATGATCAATACCTTTATGACTACTGACATTATCAATATCAACATTATGATTTCTTATCTCTATTATCCTTATTAGAATTGCAATCGCTATCATTTCTTTTATGTTAGATGATGATAATCCAGCTTTACGCGTGCAGGGCAAAGGTTATTTTGCTTGATGGCCTTCGTCTGATCATGTGCCCTTGTTAACATCAACTGTGGTCCAGTTTAGGGCTTAAACGAAAGCAAACCCCAGAGACGTTTCTTTATCGTTATTATTATTTTTATTACTATTACGATTATTATTATTATTATTATTATTATTATTATGTTATTATTATTATTATTATTATAACTATTATTGCTTTGGGAGCTAACGCCGGCAGGGGCGCATAGCCGCATCCACCCTTTGTTTCCACCTACAAGGGTCCCTCATGGCGAGCCGCCAGGCAGGGGCACGGCCCATCTCTAGTTCCTCATGACAGGTTTAATCGATCTGCCCAAGCCACGACCTTCTCGGTCGTCCCACAGGCCTCCTCCACCCAGGATTGTCACGGACAGAGACAACCTGATAGTCAGGATCATCCTGCGGGAAACTCCTGCTGCTTTAACACTCTTCAGCAAGGAGATCGCCCCCCCCTGACTTCAGTTAGGAAGGGTGGATCCTCGCTGATGGGTGGGTCTGGCAGAGGAATCTCAACATTACCCGCATCCAGATAACTGTTGGTGGATCAACCTGATACAACTGCTCAAAATACTCAACCCAACACATACGCACTCCATCAGGATCTGAGATTATCTGGCCACTTGCTGAGCGGACTGCAGTCGTCTGTGAGGAGGGCTTTGAGTTCAGCTTTCTCAGGGCTTGGTAGGCAGGACGAAGGTCATTTACTAAGAAGTAGCTTTCGACCTCCTCTGCAAGATTACTGATAAACTGTTCCTTATCCCTTCTCAACAGTGACCTAGTCCTGCGTACCAGAGTACGGTGCAAGTTGCGATCACCTGACAATCGAGCCGCACGACAAGCGTCTGTGGCTTCCAGTGTCTCCTGCGAGATGGAATTCTGTCTTGCTCTTGGGCGTTCACCAATTGATTCCTGAGCTGCATCAAGTGTTTCACACTTGAAGGTATCCCCCATAAGTACAGGGTCTGTCAGGCCCTCGAGTGCTGTGAGACGACCAGAGGTAGCCTCGGCAAACCCCCGGGCACACTCGTCCTCTCTCAATCTGTCCAAATAAAACACCCTAGGGTGTTCATTTGGGCGACGGGGAGTTCTAAAGTGGAACCGGAGAGTAGCCACAACTAATCTATGATCAGTTCCACAGAACTCGGCGCTTCGATACACCCTGCAGTTCTGGAGGATCCTCCACCGAGTGCTAACGAGAATGTGGTCGATCTCCTTGGTCACACTACCCGTATCGCTGTACCAAGTCCAATGATGCGGGTCAGAACACTGATACCAGGAGCCAGAAATCCTCAATTTCTGGGACCTAGCAAAGTCATGGAAAAGGTGGCTATTCTCGCTGCCAGTATCAGTTCTTGAGCCATGAGGACCGACAGACATCTCATAGCCAGCTTGATCGCAGCCGGATACCGCATTGAAGTCGCCCAGAAGAATACGAATATCTCGCTGAGAACAACTGTCTGCCACAGATGCAAGTTTGGTGTAAAACATGTCCTTCACCTCAAGTTTTTATACATCCGTATTAGTGTATACAGCAATAAGAGACATGAAGCCAAGTTAAAGCTTCAGTCTCAATACCATGATACGCTCATCGACTGGAGTGACCTCAACTACCGAGGGTTGAAGTCTGCTGGAGATGGCTATGGCCATCGCTGCGGCCCGACCAGTAGTAGGTGTAGCCACCCACACTAATCATGCCGCTGCCAGGTCTTCTCACCTCCGAGAGAGCAGCCACCTCAACTCTCAGCTGCTTCAATTCCCTCGATAGTAATGGTAACCGATCGTCCTGTCGCAGGGAACGGACGTTCCAAGCCCCCACCCTGACAGTCCCGGTGGGCACCACCTCTGCCACCCCTACCGACGCCGCCCCATATAGAGGAGGTTGGCTGGCTGCAGGCCCCATAATCCGCCTGCAGGACTCCCTGGGGCTTTCCCCCACAAGCATCACGCCAGGTTGGCGGTCGCTGGGACCCAGATGGGATGACGGGTAACCTCCCCTCCCCACCCGAGTCCCAGCGGTCGCCAACCCAGAGGGACCCACAGCCTGCCGTTCTTGCTGGGCGGGAGGGACTTTAGCC
>NC_061830.1:5232341-5234841 GCF_019202785.1 Penaeus chinensis
TCTGTTTTTTCTTTTTCCTCTTTTTCATTTCGTAAATTTCTTATCCCATTTTCCTTTTTTTTTTCATTTCGTTACCGAGTTTAGAAATCCTTTTGTCGATTCATTTTAAAACATTACCGTGATAGTTTAAAACCGAAATTAACTAAATAAAGTAATAAAACATCTTACTTTTTGCTTTATTGCACGATATTTACACATCATTATTACACATGACTAGCTCTTTACTTACACATTACTCACATATCATTTTTAGCCTTCTATTTATAGATGTTATGATTTATATCCTGTTTATCATTAATGTTAGCTTCTATCGTTAGTTTTGCGTACTATATATGTGAGTGTGTGTTTGTGTGTGTGTGTGTGTGTGTGTGTGTATTTTATGTATGAATGAAGGAGTGTTTGTGTGTATATATGTGTATGTATGTGTTGAACATATATGTGTGTATGTTTATGTGTGCATCTGTGTATTTTGCGAAATTCCACAATTGCATTTTATCTTTCTTTTTCTCTCTACCTTTTTTTTTTTTTCTTTTTTTCTTTTTTTTCTTTCATCCAGATTTTCATTTCGCTGGCATCCTTTTGTCGTGGCGTGAAATTGCTGTAAGTGGCTTAAACGATTTCAGGTATTGAGCAAGCGGGAAAATGAAGTTCAATCTTTAAAGTCGCTTTGTTCCTTTCACCGCAAAATTTACGGAACCGAAGAGACTAATAAATAAAGAGACTATCTTGGTGTGTAGCAACGACAGGTCTTTCTCGTGTAACTCATAAATTCCTCTCTCTCTTTCTCAAGTCGTCTCTCTCTCTCTTCTCAAGTCGTCTCTCTCTCTCTCTCTCTCAGTCGTCTCTCTCTCTCTCTCTCTCTCTCTCTCTCTCTCTCTCTCTCTTTCCCTTTCTCTCCCCCGCTCTCTCTCTTTTTTAGTATTTCTTTTTATTCTCTCTCTCCTCTATTTCTTTCTTTCTTTTCCCTCTCGCTACTCAAGTCGTTTCTCCCTCTCTCTCTCTCTCTCTCTCTCTCTCTCTCTCTCTCTCTCTCTCTCTCTCTCTCTTTCCCTTTCTCCCCCCTCTCTCTCTTCCTTTTTATCTATTTCTTTTTTCCTTTTTCTCTCTCTCTTTCTTTTTATTCTCTCTCTCCTCTATTTTTTTTTTCTCTCTCTCTTACTATATGTCTATAGCTCTATCACTCTATGTCTGCATAAACAGGTACACAGACATACAGAAAATGTCAGACCCTTTACACAGCAATAAAGAGCTAAGAAAAGAAGCTGGATTCCCCCCCTCCCCCACTACACCTCTCCCCCCTCCCCCACTTCACCCTCCCCCTGCACATCCGCCCATTCAAGAAGATACTCAACACCTCTTGCAATGAAGACACCACTCACGCCCACGTTCTCACGCCCATGAGAGGTATCACGCTGCTGTTGATTCGTTCGTCTGGGGGGGGGGGGGGGGATCTGACAGATGTAAAGAATGAATGTATAGGTTACGTGTTACAGGAAGAGTAAGGAAGAGTAATTGGATGTTAGAAGGAAGATGCTTAGGACGATGTTGAGTATGCGTGTATGCGTGTGTGTTTAGGAGGAAGGGTTGTGTGTGTGCGTGGGGAAGGGTGTGTGGGGGGGGGGGGGTATTTGTTTATATGTGTGTGGAGGGGGTGTTCATGTGTGTGTGTGTGTGGGTGTTCGTGTGTCCAGGTGTGTGTGGGAGGGTGTTTATGTGTGTGTGTAAGGGTGTTGAATGGGAATGAGGTATGTAATGTGTGTGGGTGAGGTATATGTCTGTGTGTATTAGGGCAACATCTGCGTGTACATGTGTACATGTAGTACAAATAGGATATCATATCTATAAGCATATGCAAATAGGATAAGTATCACCATTATCATATTACGAATAATTTAATGAAAATAATCCTTGTCACATTTCTACGGCTTGATTCCAATTGGAAATGACCACCTGGCGTGTTAGCATATACAACTTTATCATGATTAAGTTCATATAAAACAGTCTCTACTTTTCCTCTTTTTGTAAGATAGATTTTGCTAATGTTGTTATTGGCACAACACCCTCGATAATATGAAGCCTAGAATAAGTAAGAGTGATTTAGCATTGAACTAAATTGATTGCACCAAAAGTACTTACCGAATCCGACATATTAAGAGAGAGATTTTCTTTTCAGGTACAGCTTTTTCAATGAAATAAGAAGAAAGGGGAGAAGAAGAAGAAGAAGAAGAAGAAAAAGAGATAAAATGCAATAATTTCCATCGCTAAATGAACATCACGTTTTACCTACTTTTTATTAAATTCATTTCTTATATATTTACCTTCAACACTATCGGCTTTCTCCGTCGCTTTCCTCCTACATTCTTGAAGACGTGATGCTGCCTCCATCTCTGACCCCGATCCTGAGCAAGAGGAAGCTCGGTTAGTGTGTGTTCTAAGTAGGTCTTCCTTTGAACACCGTGATAGACTGCCTTGTACAGGATTGTTGTTACTAAGGTCGATT
>NC_061830.1:5242341-5244841 GCF_019202785.1 Penaeus chinensis
ATAAAATAAAAATAGAAGGGAGATGGGATCGAAACACTTGTCCCCCAACTCTCTGGTATTTTCTGTTATTTTTACTTGGACGAATTAAGTAATCAATCCTTTGTTTCTTTCCCGAATTTCTTTTCCTGCACTTTACCTTCATCTATTGCTCCTTTCCTAATTCATTCCTTGACACAATGGAATTGTCTCCCTTGACTAATTACGTTGCTCTATCAATGGGCCCCAAAAAGTAAATAAATAAATATATAAGTAAATAAATAAATATATAAATAAAAAAATAACAACAACGGCCAGTGGTAAACATGGTTTTTAGTTAAATATATGTTTTTTAGTTAGATATATGTATGTTCATAACATGCACATATCCATCCACACAAGCAATTATATCAATCCACCTAAATCCACGCAGACGCACACCAACACAGCACTATCATCAGTGAAAACGACAACGAACGCACAGTACTAGCTTAACGCCATACACTCCATAATCACACAAACCAAAAACAAACAAAGCCAGAAGCTGGGAATACGAACACAGGTGTCACAGGTGTTCATTTGTCAGAAGCGTTTGATGACATAGAAAGGCTAATAACAATAAGGTAATGATACAATAAACGTACGTTAATCACATTTGTAAGATAACCATTGCTTGTTATGTCGGAATATGTGCTTCCTGGATAGAAACCTGACGAGCAAATCTGATTAATAAAGGCTGGTTTTCTTGATAATCGTGATATCAAAGTTATAGTTGATTAAGACGAATTGATTTAGAAAAAAATTATCCGGGATGAATGGTAACTAAGTTGGGTCTACGTCACGTGGTTTATTTATTTAATCATTTTATTTTATTTTCTGTTCGCCCACATCTATTTCTCTAGCAATCTATTTATTTATCCATCCACACACACACACACACACACACACACACACACACACACACACACACACACACACACACACACACACACACACATACACACACACACACACGTATATATATATATATATATATATATATATATATATATATCCATATGTATGTGCATATATATATATATATATATATATATATATATATATATATATATATATATGTATGTATGCATGTGTATATGTATATATATATATGTAAATATATACATATATATACATATATATATATATATATATATATATATATATATATATATACACACATATATACACATATACACACATATATATATGTGCGTGTGTGTGTATGTATGTATATATGTATGTATGTATGTATGTATGTATGTATGTATGTATGTATGTATGTATGTATGTATATAAGTATGTATGTATGTATATATGGATCTATACACACACAAACACACACACATGTATATATATAAAACGCCATACATACAAATGACGTTATGCCTTCGTTTGTCGTCATGCTTACAGTTGATGTCATATATACACCTGAGACACAAGGACATACAATGCACATCTCCTCACTGATTTTTTTTGTTTGTTTTTTTTTGTTTGCAAGACCAACATCTAAAAGAATGCTTTGCGATTTTTTGCACGATGCCTTCCTATATAAAAATCTAACCGATGGTACTTATAAATTAATTTATTTGTTACAATTTAAGTACAAAAGAAAATTAAAAGGAAAACAGCTGACTTAGGATATAACTGCCAAAAGCCGAAGAGAGATACAGAATTACATGTGATAAAGATATTTTAAAAGATCAGTTATTGAACTTGTAGGATGTTCTCACAGGCATCAACAAATCTTTTAAAAGGGCAAGAGATATCGAAGTATAAATAAAAGAATAAGAGAAAAGGGCTTTATTTTACTCAAAAGAGATTTATACTCACACTAAAAACAAAGCCATTCATACACCAAAGAAGTATGCTTGTAAATATATTTTTTGTTTGTCTGTGAGCAGCATTTTTGTCAGTTTTTTTTTTTTTTTTCCATTTTATCAGCACGAGAGAGCGTTCTGCCATACGATTCCTCTCAATGTTTTAACTAGATAGGCGGTGTGCGTGACATAATTTTAAAACGTTCTCGTTAGCCTTTCTTGAAATATATAAAACAAGATGACATGAATTGTATATGAAGTATTGAATAAAGCATTGTAAGGGATGAGATTGTTACAAGACAAGTGTATGAATAAAAAACAAATAAATGAAGATAGATAAATAAATACATTAGATGTAAGGGTAGAGAGAGCGCGTGGGAGGTCTTTACACGTTATGAACTATTTAAAGACTGTTCTCCTCTTTCCTCTGTTATAGAAACTATTTACTCTTGGGTACAGAATGACACCTACACAAAATACACCTACACTACTTTAACACTAATGAATAAACCACTGGTGTATACTGACGTTGGTTATTAACTACACACGTAAAAATATACCTCTTAGGCAGAAGAGCGTTAAAAGAGGTAGGTGACGCGCAAACCATTCGCTTTCCATATGTAGAGTGAGACATTTTCTTTCAGGATGAATATGTGGCTGTACGT
>NC_061830.1:5279841-5282341 GCF_019202785.1 Penaeus chinensis
TATTTCTTTTTTCTTTCTTCTGTTATTATTCTTCGTCCCTTGTGTTCCAGGATTAATGTACTGCCCTTTATGAGTGATTTAGGGGTTTTGCTATCTGATTAGCATTTGTTTTTTGCTTGTAACTATTCTAGCACACTGTTTTATTTTTTGTGTGTGTTTTTTATAATCCCGTTTTATTATTATAATTACTTTATTATGTCTTATCTCTGCTTTCCATTTCCATGATTAGTACCCAAGAATATGTTACCGAAATAAAAACAACTTTTAGATGCTTATATAAATGTTCATAAGTACATGGATTTTTTTTCTTCTTTCTCACCCCACTCTGTTTCTCGTTCATTTTTCATCATTTTTATTTTTTTCTTACAGTTATGTCGTTTTATTCCTTCGACTGCTCGTCACCTTCGTTTTCTTTTCTTTTCTTCTTTCTTCTTCTTCTCAAACTCTCTTTCTCTCTCTTTATCTCTTTCTCTATTGCTCTCTCTATCTCTCTCTCTCTCTCTCTCTCTCTCTCTCTCTCTCTCTCTCTCTCTCTCTCTCTCTGTCACTCACTCTCATTCTTTCTCTCTCTCTCTGCCACTCACAATCTTTTTCTCTCTGTCACTCACTCTCACTCTTTCTCTATCTCTCTGCCACTCACATTCTTTTTCTCTCTGTCACTCACTCTCACTCTTTCTCTATCTCTCTGCCACTCACATTCTTTTTCTCTCTGTCTGTCTCATTTAATCTTTCGCTCTTTCTCAGTCCCTCTGTCTCTCTTTTCTCTCTCTCGACCCTCCCTTTCCTCTTACCCATCCCGCCCTCGTCTTCTCTTACCCACCTCGCCCTCCCTTTCCTCTTACCCACCCCGTCACTCCCCATTTCTCCCTTTCCTCACAGCAGTAACATCCACAGTAACAATATTCATACAAACATCGCCTCCCATTACAGATTCCACTGGTACACTGATACTGCTTGTTGCCAGGGAGTAGGAGGTGATGAAAATGCTCCTCTCAGCTGAGTGCGTTAAAAGGGTAACATTAGCAGTGTATATAGCCAGCGCAGAGAAGGCCTTTAAGTTAAGAAAGGAAGCGAGAAAGCTATAGGTATAGGCTGGTGGATAGATTGATGAATAAAGACACAAACACACAGACACACACACACACACACACACACACACACACACACACACACACACACACACACACACACACACACACACACACACACAGAAAGAATTGCAAAAGTAGAAGTAATAGTCGCGGAGTTTGAAAATGATTTTTCAAAATTTGATATATCAAATGCATCTAACTGTCCCTGTATCCCGTTTGTTGATAATCACATTGAAGGACAAAAACACTGACAACAGCAACGATAACAGCAACAATAAAAGCAACAGCAACAGCTACAAAAGAGCCACAAAGAACATTTCTCCTCGGCGAAAGGGCAAGACTCAAGAAACAAACGGCGCCGGTGTCCTGGAAGGGAGCAGGAGGTGGCCTATGGCATCCGAACGTCCCTCTGGACACCCCAACGCCGGGCCCTCTTCCTCCTTTCCCTCCTCTTCCTCTTCCCACCCCTCTTCTTCCTCCTTTCCGTCCACTGGGCTCTCCTCTTCCACCTCACCTCCTCCTTCTTCTCCCCTTCCTCCTCCACTCTTCCCCTCCTCCTCCCCCTTCGTCCTCTTCCTCCTCTTCCCCCTTCTCTTGCTCCTTCTTCCACCGGGCTCTACTTTTTCTCGTCGTCTTCCTCTTCCTCTTCCTCCACTTTGCACTTCATTTCACCCTCTTCTCCGTCCACTGGGCTCTCCTTCCTTCCCCTTCCTGCTCCTCCTCCTCAACCTCCTCCTCTTTCTCTTCCTCCTCCCCCTCCTTTCTTTCTTTCCTCCTCCTTTTCCATCTCCCTTTCTTCTTCCTCCCTTCCTCCTCCTCCTCCTCCTCCCCTACTCCTCCTCCCCCTTATCCCCCCCTTCTCCCCCCTCCTACTCTTCTCCTCTTCCTCCTCCTCCCCCTTTCCCCCTTCCCCTCCCCCTCTGCTCTTCCTCATTTCTTTCATCTTTATCTTCCCCTTCTTCCCCTCCTCCTCCTCCTCTTTCTCCCTCCTCCTCCTCTTCTCCTCTTCTCCCCCTCCTCCCCCTTCTCCCCCTCCTCCTCTTCTCCTCTTCTCCTCTTCTCCTCCTCCCCCCTCCTCCTCCTCCTCCTTCTCCCCCCTCCTCCTCTTCCTCCTCCTCCCCCTTCTCCCCCCCTCCCCCCTCCTCCTTCTCCCCCTTTCCCCCTCCTCCTCTTCTCCTCCTCCTCTTCCCCTTCTCCCCCTCCTCCTCCACTTCCCCCCTTCTTCCCCCTACTCTCCCTTTCTCCCTTCTCCCCCCATCCTCCTCTTCCCCTTCTCCCCTCATCCTCCTCCCCTCCCCCATCCTCCTCTTCTCCTCCCCCTCCTCCTCCTCCCCTCGCCCCCTCCTCCTCTCCTCCTCCCCCTCCTCCTCCTCCCCTCACCCCCTCCTCCTCTTCTCCTCTTCTCCTCC
>NC_061830.1:5309841-5314841 GCF_019202785.1 Penaeus chinensis
TCCTCCCTTCCTCTCTTCTCTCTTTTCTCTCCTCTCCTCCCTTCACTTCGCCTTATTCTCTCTTCTCTCCTCTTCCTTTCTGCCCAATTATTGTTCAACATGATGGAACGGTCTCCTTTCCCTTTTCCCCTTCTTTCTCTCTGCCCTCTTCCTCTTCCCCCTTTCCTGCTATCCCCTCTTCTCCCATTTATCTTTCGTACCCTCTCTTTTTTCCCCTTATTTCTCTCTTCCCTCTTCCTCTTCTCCCTTTCCTCCTATCCCCTCTTCTCCCCATTTATCTTTCGTACCCTCTCCTTTTTTCCCTTCTTTCTCTCTTCCCTCTTCCTCTTTTTCTCTATCTCCCTTGTCCTCTTCTCCCCATTTATCTTTCATAACCTCTCCTTTTTCATCTTCTTTCTCTCTTCTTCCCTCTTTCTCCTTCCTTCTTCTTCTCCCTTTCCTTCTATCCCCCCCATTTATCTTTCGCATTCCCCTATCAGCAAGAAGAAATGGTCTCTTCTCCCTTTTCCCCTTCATCATCGTCCGTGAGCTTCTTTTTCCCCTCTTCCCTAAGGGCACGAGCTCCCCTCAGCCTATTCATTCTCCGCCCTGCGTTCACGCCTCCAGACACATCGCCACTCGCCTCTTCAATCTCACTTTCTCTTTCTCCCTCTTTCGAATTTCTTTCTTTCTATATTTAGTTTTTGTTGTTGTTGTTGTTGTTGTGTGTGTGTGTGTTTGTCTCTCTGTCTGTTTTTTTTTTCTCATTATCTTTTTCTGTCTCTCTTTTTTCTCTATCTCCCTTGTCCAGCATTCGTTTCTACAGGATTTAGCACTTCCTTCCTATCTCTATGCTTCATGTTTATTCCTTGCCTATCTATTCCACTTCCCGTTATGTAATAGCCTTCCATATCTTGCCTGTGTTTCTGCGCTTCCTTCCGACCTCTTATCCGCCTCCACGCCTATTCCAGCTGTCTTCATCTCCATTCGCACCTTCCCCCTTCCCCCTCCTTCATGTATTTCCTTACTCCACTCCTCCCCCTTCCCTCTCTATGCTCCTCGACCCCTCCTTCCCCATTCTCCCTTCCACCCTCATACCCTCTCCCTCCCCGTACCCCCTCCACCCATCCACCCTCCCTATTTCCACCTCCTCCTTCCCCATTCTTTCCTTCCACCCTCCCATCTCCCCCCCCCCTCCCCCCACTGAAACCCCATCTCACCATCCCAACATCAGTAACCCCAATACACCTCTACCCACTCCCCCCCCCCACCCCCAAATAACCCCTACCCTCTTCTCTCCCCCAATACCCCACTCCCTCCTTTCACCTTCCCCCCCTCCCTCAACCCCCCCCCCCCACCTCGCCATCCGAACTTCCTCTCACACTTTGTCCTAAATCCTCATAACTTTTACTCGTTCCAAAACTCTTTTAAAGTCATGAAGTTTGGAGCCTCGAAGTTAAACTCTCTTTCACAAGGCGACATGCTTCCAGACCATTCACTACTAATGATATCTCGCACGGTCCTATCACCATTACCATTATTAAATTCCAATGGTTTAAGGGGGGGGGGGGAGGTTTTCACTTCGTTGGGTTTCATTTCTCTGTATTTGTTAATTTTTGTTTTTTTGTGTTAATTTTTTTTTATACGGTTCGATTACTTGATTCTTTTGATTTTGATTAGATTTTGTTATGCTGTTTTCTTCTTACAATCTTCTTCGACTTTACATACATTATAATTCCTACACATGTCCTAAAAATAATAATAATAATATTTATACTATATAACATATAAAGTAATGATAATCACGATAATGATGATAATGATTATAATAATGATAATAATAATAATAATGGTAATGGTAATGGCAACAACAGTAATAATAATGTAATAAAAAATATATGATAATGATAATAAAAATAATGATAACAACAACAATGTTTTTTAATTCAAAAACAATTATTTCAATAACGGAGGTAATATTAATGAGCAATAATGATATTGATCATAATAATAATGATAATCCTAATAATGATGATGATGATATTCATAACATTGATAATAATAATAATGATGATGATAATGATAATAATATTGATGATGATAATGATAATAATATTGATAATAATAAGAAAATAGCATGGTAATAATCATGATAAAGATAATAATAATACTGATAACAATAGCAATAATAATAATAAGGATAATATCAACAATAATAGCAACAATGATAATAGCAGTAATAATGAAAACTTTGATAATAATGAAGGTGATAATAATAACGTTAACAATAATAATAATGATAATAATGAGAATGAGAAAGATTATGATAAGGTTGACAATGATAATAATTACAACAATAATCAGAGGAATAATATTAATAAAATAAAAACCAATGAGAATGATTACAAGAATAATCATAGCAATGGTAATGATTCTGATAATTATAACAAAAAGGATGATAATGACAGTAACAATAACAACAACAACAACTTTGATAATGATAATAATTATAATCATAAAAATAGCAATGACAATGACAATAATAATAATAATCATGATAATATTAACATTGATAATAATGACTATTAATATAATTCTCATTTTTATTATTATTATTGTTATCATTATGTAATATTAACATTGATAATAATGACTATTAATATAATTCTCATTTCTATTATTATTATTGTTATCATTATGATAATGATAATGCTAATAATAATGGTAATGATAAAAATAAAGATAACAATAATGATAAAGATAATGACAATAATAATGATAATAAAAGTAATGATAATACTAATATTTAAAATAATAATAGTAATGACAATAATAGTAGTTATAACAACTATTATTCCCTGATGATAACGATAAGAAAATGATGATGATTTACAAAAACAAGGATAATGATAATAATGATGGCTATCATCATTATTGTTACTCTTTTAATATTTATCATTATTTTCATCGCTATTCTTACCATTGTCATTATTATTGTTAGTGGTGTTATTATTATTACCATTGTTATTAATGTTATTATTGTTATCATCATTACTATTATTATCATTTATGTTATTACTATTATTATCATTATTAGTATTATAATCGTTATTATTATTATTATTGATATTATCATTATTATTATTATTATCATTATTATTATTATCATTATTATTGCCATAAATGTTATCATTATTATAGTTATCATTATTATTATTATTTCTATTATTATTATTACTATTGTTATTATCATTATTATCATTATCATTATTATTATTATTACTTTTTTAATTTCAATTAATACTAACATTGATATTATTAGTAGTTTTGTTGTTATATTTCTTAATAATAATGATAATGCTATTTTTTTTTATATTATTGTTGTTTTTATTATTATTATTATTAATATTTTTGTTGCTATTATCATTATTATCATGACTACTACTACTACTACTAATATTAGTAATAGTAGTAGTAGTAGTATTGCCGTTATTATCTTTATCATTATTATTATTATTGCAGTTACAATTATTATTATTGTTATTACTCCAATTATTGTTACAATTATTATTATTATCATTACTATTATTATAACAATTATTACTATCATAATCATTATCATTATTATCATTATTATAAATTTTGTATTAGTATCGTTATCTTTTATCATTATTATCATTATCATCATCTCTACTTATTTTCATCAACATTGTAATTACCATTTTTTTAGTGTCGTTGTCGATATCATTACTACTTCTTTTTCTTTTATTACTGTTATTAATGCTACTACAATTATCGTCATTGTTAGCAATATTATCATTTACATTATCTTATTATTCTCTCTCTCTCTCTCTCCCTCTCTCTGTACATATGCATATTTGTGTGTGTATATGTGTGTGCATGTATATATGTATGTATATATATATACACACACATATATACATACATATATATATATATATATATATATATATATATATATATATATATATATATATATATATATATATATATATATATATAAACATACATATATACATGCACACACACACATATATGCATATAAACACACACATACATAGTTCAGTGTGTATGTATGTATATATTTGTATGTATATGTACACACACACACACACACACACACACACACACACACACACACACACACACACACACACATATATATATATATATATATATATACAAACACACACACTTACATATGTATATATATGCATATATTTACATATATATATATATATATATATATATATATATGTATATCCGTGCTTATATATATATATATATATATATATATATATATACATATATATATACATATATATATATATATATATATATATATATATATATATATATATATATATATATATGCATATACATGTTTATATAAAACACATATATATGTGTATATATGTATATATACACTTATGTACATATACATATACATATTCATATGTATATATACATATATATATATATATATGTATGTATATACATACATATGCAAATATATATATGTATATATATATATATATATATATATATATATATATATATATATATATATGTATGTATATAGATATGTGATATATACACACACACACACACATACACACTTATATATGTTTGTGTGTGTGTGTGTGTGTGTGTGTGTGCATATACAGCTGTCAATCTACATCACACTTCTTTTTTTAACATTTTTATATCTATCATTTATCTATCTTTTCTCTTTCCTTCTGACTCCTCTCTCTCTCTCTCTCTCTCTCTCTCTCTCTCTCTCTCTCTCTCTCTCTCTCTCTCTCTCTCTCTCCCTCCCTCTCTCTCTCTCTCTCTCCCTCTCCCTCTCTCTCTCTCTCTCTCTCTCTCTCTCTCTCTCTCTCTCTCTCTCTCTCTCTCTCTCCCTCTCTCTCTCTTTCTTTATTCTATTTTCTCTTGAACTTTATCCAAGCCATTTTTTCTATCCCTGCTTTAATTCCTTCTTCTCTTTCTCTCCACAG
>NC_061830.1:5344841-5347341 GCF_019202785.1 Penaeus chinensis
ACAATGAGGATAATTATAATAATGATACAGAGGATAAAAATGATGAGAATAATGGTAATGATAAAAATTATAATACAAAGATAATAATAGTCAGAGATATGATAAAGATAACACTAATAATATTAATTATGATAATAATAATAATAACAGCAACAAACAACAAGAACAAAACAGCAATAATAATAATAACAGTAATAATAAGGATAACAATGAAACTGATAATGATCTTGATAATGGTGACAATAATAATAATAATAATAATAATAATAATAATAAAAATAATGATAATAATAATGATAATAATAATAATAATAATAATAATAATGATAATTAATGGTGATAATGATAATGATAATAATAAAAATAAAGAGAATCACACTAATAATAATGAAAATATTAATGATAATAATAATGATAATAGAAATAACAATAATAATAATAATGATAATGATAATAACAAAAATAATAAGAAGAATTAGAATATTGATGATAACAATTATAATAATAATAATAATGATAATGATAATAACAATAATAATAATAATAATAACAATAATAATAATAATAATTATAATAATAATAATAATAACAATAATAATAATAATAATAATTAAGATGAATAAAATAGCAATTTAATAACAATAACAATTACAATAGCATTAACAATCACAACAACAATAACAACAATAACAATAAAAACAGCAACAACAGCAACGATGATAATAATAATAATGATAATAATATAATAATAATAATAATAATAATAATTAATAATAATAATAACAATAATAATAATAAAAATAATGATAATAATAAAAATAATGATAATAATAATGATAATGATAATAATAATAAAAATAATGATAATAATAATGATAATGATAATAATATAATAATAATAATAATAATAATAATAATAATAATAATTATAATGATAATGATAATAACAATAATAATAATAATACTAATAATAATAAAATATTATTATTATCTTTATAAATTATCGTTATTGCTATTATTACTATTTTTATTATTATTATTGTTATTATTTTTCTATTATAATAGAGATAACGATAACAATGATAATAATTATTATTATTATTACTGTTTCATTATCATTATTATCATTATCGTTAGTGTTGTTATTTTCATTATCATCTTGACATCATTATTATTATTGTTATTATCATTATTATTATAATTGTTATTGTCATGACTATTATTATCATTATCATTAGTGTCATCACTATTATTACCATTATTATGATAATCTTCATGAACGTCATTATCATTACGTTATAAGAGCTTTATATCCATCATGATAATTTTAACACCATGTCTAAATGCTACATTTATTTTCCCGTTAAGGAGAGCATTCAGTGAAGTGATTTAAGTTAATGCTTTGTCTAGTCTAAAATCCTCTACCATGGTTTTTATGACCCAACTCACACTTCTGTGAAGACTCTCCCCTCACTCATTCTGATTGCTAAACCTTTGATCCTGTTTTTTTTTTTTTTTTTTTTTTTTTTTTTATTTTTTTTTTTTTTTGGGAGGGGGGAGGGGGCTAAATATAATCACAGAAAAGACTTACATTACCCCTTAAAACAATCCCCTTTTCGACTGGAGCCTTAACAGGTAATTGAGTCTCCCCCAAAATTGCAGAGCAGGTCCTCACACGCGCATTTTCTGCCGGTTTAATGGACTAAGAAGAAGTCGTATTGCGTCCGTGTGAATCGTACGTTTAACGCCTTTCCATCTCTTTTACACACCTCAGTCTAATTCCATGAAGAGGCTTAATTTCTTTTTAATTGAAGATTTTCCAGGTGGTGGAGTAGCCATGAAATGCCTTCCGTCGCAGCTGGGTTCGTCTTGAGATTTCGTGATTGCATTTTCTCCTTCTCTTTCTCCTCCTTCGATATGTTTCATTCATTCTCCTTCTTCTTATTTTTTTTCCCTTCCTTCTTTTTCTTCTTTCCTTTCGTCTTCTATGTTTCCTTCTTTTTTCCTTCTTATTTTTTTCTTTTTCTTCATCGACTTTTTTCTCTTTTCTTCTTCTTTACTCTCTTTATTCTTATTATTATTCTCTCTTCTTCTTTTTGTTTTCCTTTTTTTCTTCTTCCATTCATTTTCTTCTTATTATTATTATTTGTTTCTTCCTCTTCTTTTTTTATTATTTTTTTTCTTCCTCTTCTTCTTCTTCTTCTTCTTTTTCTTCTTCTCTTCTTCTTCGTTCTTTCTTTCTTCTTACTTTTTTTCTTATTATTTTTCTTATTATTCCTTCTTGGGGGGGGGGGGGGGGAGTTGTTCACCTAGACGTCTGACCTTTTATTCGTTAATTGATTGATTTAATTATTCATTGCATCATCATGTTTTTTTCCCCCTATAATTGAATTTAGTTGATTATGATAAAAGCTATTCAGTGCTATCAATAATCTTCCTTTATTCAACTTACATATCCTTTCCTTTTATCTCTGTTGAGATATAACTATATAAGATAAAT
>NC_061830.1:5413817-5416317 GCF_019202785.1 Penaeus chinensis
TGAACATTTTCCTTTAGAGCGAGTGTTAACACGAGTTCACAAGAGCGCAAGAATAGATGTTTCCAGGCGCCATCGGTGTGTTAATCTTGCTATTTTTGGAGAACATCTTGCGTAAAGCCAAAGTTCGCTTCGCTGGGAGATATCATAAGGTATTGGAAGATATTATAAGGTATTGGAGGATGTCATAAGGCATTGGAAGATATCATAAGGTACTAGGAGATATCAAAGGTATTGGAAGATATTATAAGGTACTGGGAGATATCATAAGGTATTGAGATATCATAAGGGATTGGAAGATATCATAAAGTATTAGAAGACATCATAAGGTATTGAAAGATATCACAAGGCATTGGAACCGACTCTTTCCGAATTAGAACGAGAGAGGAAGAGAGAGAAAAAAAAAAACATACAATACCCTACCATAGAGGTTTGGATCCCCTTCCGTACGAACCAAAAACAAAAGAAGGGAAAATACATCTTGGTTTTCGTTTCAGCAAAATGCACCGGCACGAGCTGATATTAATACCAGCGAGCGACCGAGGCACAAGTATCAATATTATAACAGGTGTAGGCAGTTGCAGAGCAGGAGGAAGCGACCAGACCGCCCTCTCCAGACAAAGAATACAAGAGATGAAGTTAGGAGAGGAAACATGGCTTGTGTAATCCCATATTTAATTTTCCTCTCCCCCTCTCCTGTCATCCCTTCGTTTCCTTTCCTTATACATGATTTTTTTGTTTTTCTTTTTATGTTTTTTTCAAATTCTCGTTATTAATCTTTGTCATTGAATTTCTCCAATAATTCTTGGAAGATTGCACCTTCCTTGTTTTTCCTTTATTGACGTTTTTTTTTTTTTTTTTTTTTTTAATATCATCATCATTATCCATTTTCATTTATTTTTTTAACGACGCAATGGAAACATTTAAAAAATAAAGGGAAACTTAATTTCTATATAACAAATATATATATTTTTCAAACTTGAAAAAAAATCCCTTCACTTTCTAATAGATTTAACCGACATTTGTAACAAACAAAAAAAAACAGAAAATAATATATATAATGACATATATATAATAAAATATAGATATAATAAAAAATATATATATATGTTTACCTTCCCGTTTTCTAATAATTTTGATAAAATCCGGCTTTCTAATACATTACGTTTTCTAATGTTTCTCGTTTTCAGTTACGTGAGTTTTTTTGATGCTTCCCGTTTTTTAATACTGCAAGTTTTCTAATGCTTCCTGCTTTCGATTACGTCACGTCTCCTAATGCTTCCCGTTTTCTAATACTTCACGTTGTCTGATGTTTCCCGTTTTCTAATGCTTCCCGTTTTCTAAAACTGCTCGTTTTCTAATGTTTCCCGTTTTCTAATACTTCCCGTTTTCTAATGTTTCTCGTTTTCTAATACTTCACGTTTTTTAATGCTTCCCGTTTTCGAATTCTGCTGGTTTTCTAATACTTCCCGTTTTCTATTGCTTCCTGTTTTCTAATGCTTCCCCTTTTCTAATACTGCTCATTTTCTAATGCTTCCCGTTTTCTAATACTTCACGTTTTTAATGCTTCCCGTTTTCTAATATTGCTCGTTTTCTAATGCTTCCCGTTTTCTAATACTTCACGTTTTCTAATGCTTCCCGTTTTCTAATACTGCTCGTTTTCTAATGCTTCTCGTTTTCGAATAATGCTCGTTTTCGAATGCTTCCCGTTTTCGAATAATGCTCGTTTTATAATGCTTCCCGTTTTCAAATCTGCTCGTTTTATAATGCTTCCCGTTTTCTAATACTGCTCGTTTTCTAATGCTTCCTGTTTTCTAATACTGCTCGTTTTCTAATACTTCCCGTTTTCTAATGCTTCCCGTTTTCTAATACTGCTCGTTTTCTAATGCTTCTCGTTTTCTAATACTTTACGTTTTCTAATGCTTCCCGTTTTCTTATACTGCTCGTTTTCTAATGCTTCTCGTTCTCTAATACTTCCCGTTTTCTAATGTTTCCTGTTTTCTAATACTGCTCGTTTTCTAATACTTCCCGTTTTATAATGCTTTTCGTTTTATAATACTGCTCGTTTTCTAATGCTTCCCGTTTTCTAATACTTCACGTTTTCTAATGCTTCCCGTTTTATAATGCTTTTCGTTTTATAATACTGCTCGTTTTCTAATGCTTCCTGTTTTCTAATACTTCACGTTTTCTAATGCTTCCCGTTTTCGAATACTGCTCGTTTTCAAATGCTTCCCGTTTTCGAATCCGTCCCCTGACGAAACTGAACCAAAAATAGAACCTTTTTTTTCACGTGATTGTTAAAAAGAAGAAAGAAAATAATGTGATTTAGTAGTCCAAGGAGAGAGCACTTGACTCGAGGCGCATATTTTTTTCATATTTTTTTTTTTTTTTGAAGAAGAAGATCAGGTTTCACTCCAATAAGGCAAAGGTAAAGGTAAAAGTGTGTAAATTGATAAACGGAAATAAAAAGAACGAGAGAGGAAAAAGGAGAAAAAAAATAGTA
>NC_061830.1:5426317-5428817 GCF_019202785.1 Penaeus chinensis
ATTATTATTATTATAATGATTATGATAATAATAATAACAATAATGATAATGATAATTATAGTCATATTATAATACAAATTATATTAATAATATGAAGGATAATGATAATAAGAATAATGCATGTCCTTATTGTGATCGTTATTGTGATATTTACATTAATCATAATACTAACAATAATTACAGTAATAATAACAATAATACCAAGACCCATATTAAGAATGACAATGATGATGATGATGATGTTAATAATGAAAACAATAATAGTAATAATAATAATAGTAATAATAATAATAATAAAATAATAATAATAATAATAATAATAACAATGATAATAAGAGTAATGATAATGACAATAATGATGATGATGACGATGATGATGACTATGATGATGATTATTATTATTATTATTATATTATTATTATCATTATTATTATTGCTATTATTATTATTATTATCATTATTATTATCAATATTATTTTCATTATTATAACAATTTATTATCATCATTAAATAATAATAATGATTATGATAATAATAATAGTGATTGTGATAATGATGATAATAAAAATAAGGATAATAATAGTAATTATAGTAATATCATATTGATAATAATAATGAAATGGATATTAATAACAATGACTTAATGATGGTGATAATAATAATGATGATGATAATAATAATAATTGACTGCCGCGATAGTCTAGTGGTTACAGCACTGGACTCCGACCGATTCCCCGTCGCGGCGGTCGTAAAAAAAAGCCTGCGCTCCGACTATTGGTTCGCGCCTGATCTCACGGCGAGAAAACGACATATCGCTTTGAGAAGTCCCACGCAGGTGTCGTAGGGGATATCACCAGCCGTGACACAGGTGTTAATAGCACCGAACCGCGGTTGATTAGGAAGGGCATCCAATCAGGTGATCGCGGTGCAGAGGCAACACGATCAGCGGAAGAGCTACGACGCCAAAAGACAATGGTTGCAGAAATGCAAGCAGAGGATCCACTGGTAAGAGAGACGGTGAACTCTTCAATCACCCGAAGGAAGGCAACGAGAAACCTCCTTCGTACACTCCCTTGAAATTAAACATGGTCGCCAACGTCAGGCTCTGATACAGCACAGAAAAAATAATAATAACAATGATAATAATGAAGATATTAATAATAATATTAGTAATAATAATAGTAATGATAATGATAATAATGATAATAATGGTAATTGCAATATTGATAATAAAAAAATAAAAATTATAATAAAATGATAATGATAATAATATAAATAATAATAATAGTAATAATAATAACAATAATCATGACAATAATAGTAATAGCAATAATAACAATGATAATAATAACAATAATAATGAAGAGGATGATAATAATGATCATCGTCATCATAATCACCATCATCATCATAATAATGATAATGATAAGAGGAGGAGGGGGAGGATGGAGGGAGAAGCGAAGGACAGGGGAGAGGAGGAAGGAGGGAGGGAGAGTAGAAGGGGAGAGGAGGAGAAAGGGAGGGAAGGAGGCAGGGAGGGGAGGGAAGGAGGGAGGGAGGGAAGGAGAAAGGGAGAGGAGGAGAAAGGGAGGGAAGGAGGCAGGGAGGGAGGGAAGGAGAAAGGGAGAGGAGGAGAAAGGGAGAGGAGGAGAAAGGGAGGGAAGGAGGCAGGGAGGAGGGAAGGAGGAAGGGAGGGAAGGAGGGAGGGGGGAGGAGGGAGGGAGGGAAGGAGAAAGGGAGGGAAGGAGGGAGGGAGGGAAGGAAGGAGGGAGGGAGGGAAGGAGGGAGGGAAGGAGGGATGGAGGGAAGGAGAAAGGGAGGGAAGGAGGGAGAGAAGCAGAAAGGGAGGGAGAGAAGCAGAAAGAGAGGGAAGGAGGGAGGGGGGGAAGGAGGGAGGGAGGGAGCTAAGGGAGTTGAAGATAGGGGAAATGAGGAGGGAGGGAGGGAAAGAGAGAGGGAGGGAAGGAGGGGGAGGTACGATGAGGAAAGGGGTGGGAAGGAGGGGAGGGGGACGTCAAGAAAGACAAATGAACTCGCTGATTCTCGAGTGTAGGTGTTGGAGGGCGAAAGGAGGAGTGGATAATGTGTGGATAGTGTTATGTGTGTACTTATGTGTACGTTTGTGTGTATGTATGTGTGTGGGTGAGCGTGTATGTGTTTGTTTGTGTCTGTGTTTGTTTGTGTGTGTTTGTGTGTATGTCTGTCTTTGTGTATATGTGTGTGTGTGTGTGTGTGTGTGGGTTTGTGTGTGTGTGTGCGTGCGTGCGTGCGTGTGTGTGTGTGTGTGTGTGTGTGTGTGTGTGTGATGGTTATACGTGGGCGTGTCTCATAACTCGTATAAGGACGATGATATGGTCAGTGAGCGTTTGGACAAGGATAGCTGAAGTGTAAAGTGGGCATTAGGAGCAGGAGAGGTAGATACATAGATAGAGAAATAGATAGAGAGAAAGAGAGAGGGGGGGTGGAGAGGGAGAAAGGGAGAGAGAGAGAGAGAGAGAGA
>NC_061830.1:5451317-5466317 GCF_019202785.1 Penaeus chinensis
TAAATAAAGTCTCACAAAGAATCAAAATAAACTCAACCAAGAAACGTTTTCTCTTCCTGTAATTGTGTAAGGGCCTGAAACACTCATTATATTTTTATTTAAAATGGATTAGACTAATATTAGATGGCAATAGGGATAAGTTGCAAAATGATTAATAACCCTTTAAAAAGGAGGTGGAAAGAAAAGGCTTGTGCGTATTACTGTACATATTTCAAACAATACATACAACATACATACATACATACATACATACATCATACAACATACATACATCCAAATTCACAACACAAAACAATAGATAATAAAACATATATACAACATACTACTATATATATACAAATTTTTCAAATTTTTTATTTCATTAGGGGGTTGTTGTGTGTGTGTGGGGGCATTTAACATTTATCCCTTCGGAATATTTTTGCGTTTTTTAAATTTTTTTTGTGTTAAAAAAAGACATTAAAAAACTACACAAAACACAAAAGCAATAAATAATTTATAGCTTATAGTGTATATCACCAAATAATAACAACTAAACCAAACAACCACAAACAAGAAACAAAAAAATAATAAAAAAAAAAAAAAAAAAAAAAAAAAAAAAAAAGGGACATGTGCCCTTTGTCCTGGCGCTGTCAATCGCTCTCTCTCTCTCTCTTCTCTCTCGTCGTCTCATCTCTCTCGCTCTCCTCTCTCTCTCGCTCTCAATTCTGCTGTCTTTTCATGAGACTGGGTTTGTGTGTGTGTGGTGTGTGTGTGTGTGTGTGTGTTGTGGTGTGTGTGTGTGTGTGTGTGTGAGTGTGTTATCCTGCATATGTCGTATGGTCTACTGCGTTCTATCAAGACAGACATTTAATGTTGTAAAATGTATATATATATAGAAATATTTATAAATATATATATGCACACACACAAATCACACACACACAGTCATCATCACCCGATCTTTCTTATTAAACCTTTATCTTTCCTGTCTATCTATCTATCTATCTATTTATATATTTACCTCTCTTCCTTCAAACTTCTTTCTATCGCTCTCTTATTCAAGAAATTATAAAACGTGCAAAACATTGACATCAGTAAACAACAAAGCCATTCCGAAAATGAAAATGATTACTTTTGCGATAACATACATGACTTGTCTTCCTTGTCGTTGCAAGTCAGGACTATCATAGCGTTGGACAGTTGCAAGAAGGGTAAGATCCAATCAGTGCAACAAGAGGTGTAGGCAGCAGCAAGACAGGTTGAAGGAAATGTGAAAGAAAGTGGAAGATAAACATAATATAGAAAATATAGAAATAAATAATGAATATAAAAATTGTGTAATATCAATAATCAATTTATTATTTTTGTTATTAATAATCAATTTATTTCTTATAAATAATCAATTTGTTATTAATAATCAAATTCTTATTTTTTATTAATAATCAAATTCTTATTTTTTATTAATAATCAAATTCTTATTTTTTATTAATAATCAAATTCTTATTTTTTTATTAATAATCAAATTCTTATTTTTTATTAATAAACAAATTCTTATTTTTTATTGATAATCAAATTCTTATTTTTTATTAATAAACAAATTCTTATCTTTTATTAATAATCAAATTCTTATTTTTTGTCAATAATCAGTGTATAATGTTTTACTAATAATCAATATATTACTTTTTATGAATTATCAATATATAAGTTCTTATTAATAATCAATTTATTTTCTTTGTATTATTCTTATGATTATAGAAAACATGAAAACATGATGAAAGATGCGAAAGGAATAATTATATAGAATAAAAAAATGGAAAAAGAGTATATATGTTTGTGAATATATATATATATATATATATATATATATATATATATTTATTTATTTATTTATTTATACAGGAAACATAGAGACAGACTTACACACATGTGAATATCAAACAAACAATATTGATACTTAAAAGACAGACAAGCGAAAGAGGAGAATACAGAAAAAATTGTGGATGGAAATAGGTAAGACCGGAAAAAAATAGGGTTGGAGAATCAAAAGGAATTTATTGAATCAGGTTCTGAAAAAAATAGCAGTTACAGAGAAATTACGAAGTGAAATATTATCCGTGAAAAGGATATATGAATAATAAAACGAAAACAAAAAAAGTGAATCGAAAAATAAATTAAATATTAGAAATCCATGATATAAAATGGAACAAAGCCTCAAAAATAGACGAATATTAGAGAGAGAACGAATGGAATACACACAAGAAACTGAGGGATCAAGAAAAAATAAGAGACCTTTAATATCACAAGGCCTAACAGCGAAATCAGAATAACACGCAATAACAAAACAAAAAAACTACTGGTTGAGAACAATAGCAGAAAACATGAAAGTTTGGGTTGGAAAAGGATATAGGTAACAAGCGGATGCTATTTCCGTAGGATAAAGGAAAGGGGGTTTTGTCTGAAGCAAAATAATAGTTATGGGAGGAAGGGTTTCAACACGAGCGGGGTTGAGGTAGGGTTGGAAATCGCGTGAGAAAGTAGCCAAAGAGGTTTAGGTGTTCATGATGAAACGAAGGGGAAGGGGAAGGGTTGGTTTAAAAGTAATGTAGAAATAATACAAGCCAATATGTACGTAATATATCCATTCTTTTCATTTTCACTAGCTGTTGTTATTTTGTGTGTGTGTGTGTGTGTGTAATAGAAGAGAGAGAGAAAGAGAGAAAGTAGAAGAGAGAGAGAGAGAAGAGAGAGAAGAGAGAAGAGAGAGGGAGAGAGGGAAGAGGGAGAGAAAGAGAGAGAGGAAGTAACAGATTGATATATATACATAATATATAATATACATATATATAGATATATATATAATACATGTATATTATATATAATATAAGAGATAGAAGAGGAGAGCGCGCGAGCGAGCTCTCTGGAAGCGAGAGCGCGAAGGCTAACTAGATCGCGCACGCAGAAGCCCCCTTCTCTACCTATCAGACGCTCCCATCGAGCTCTATCGCACCGCGTCGGCTCGCTATCTATTCGACCGCGCTCATATATCGTGAGCGACCTCTTCTCTCTCTACGCGCGCCGTTCTCTCTCTCGTCTATTTCCAATTATCCATTGGTACACCCAAACCCTCCTCCCTTATATTACATTATATTTCATCTCCCTTAAAACAACTCTGCTCCCCATTCCACTTTATTGATCCCATAATCAACTACATCGAAGCTCCATATCCATAACTACCTAACCCCCTCTACATAACACTAACAACCACACCCTCATCCACAGACCCATTATCATTGTTGTTATATGTATTAAATCTCCCTCATTAACATCATCATTATGACTCGTAATAAAATTAACACATCATGAAACGACATGAGTGGCAGATCTATGTGAACCCTGCACAACATTTTATAAAACCATGACATCAGCTGGTAACAAAAGTATTTAATGTTTTGCGGTGTTTACGGAAGGTTGCACCACCCATGCCATTTATTAATCTAACTACACTGCGGGTCCAAACACTCTCTCTCTCATCCTCAGTCAATATCTCTATATGCTCTCCTTAGTCTATCATCTCTTGAACTCTCTCATTCTCCCAGACTTCCTCTTCCCAGTCTACTCTCTACTTCTCTCATAACTTCTCACCTCTCTCCAAACTCTCACTCTCTCGTCGTCTTTCAGACCTCTCTTCTCTCATTCAAATCAGTCGTTCAACGTCAACCATCTTAGCTTCTCATCGCCTCCAATCTCATCTCATTCTCTCAAGTCTCCTCCTCTCTCTCTAGCATGTCTCTGTCTCTGTCTCGTCGCTCTCGCATCATCTCTCTCTCCTATCTCCTCGTCCTTATTCTCTCTTTCTCCCTCCTCTTATCCTCTCCTCTCCGCCGCAATCTCATACTCCCCCTCTCCTCCAGCCCTCTCCGAACTCAAACTCATCTCACTCTCACTCATCAAATAACCCTCTCGTTGTCTCCCTCATGTAGAACCTCTCCTCTCAAAACTCTCATCTATCTCTCCTCGTCCTACCCCCCATCACCCTCCTCAAATGCTCTCACAACTACTCTCAACTCTCTCTACCATCCGATAGACATCCACAAAACTGTACAGCCGTCTCGCATCTCTCTCTCCAAATTCCACCCTCTCTCATCTTCTCAATCCCTTAAACCCTCCCTCCACCATCTCAATTCAAAAGTAAAATCGGACCCGTCTATCAAAATAGCCTCCTCCGCCTCACCGCTCCTCCCTCTCCCTCCCTCGATCTCGAATTAGGCGGAACGAGGAGCTCTCGAGATATCTCTCGTAGATTCCGGGCGGCGTCGGCTCCTCTCTCTCTCTCGCCGACCGACAAGAAGATAAATCGCGCTCCGCATCATCGCCACTCTTCCCCGCTATAATACAGGTCGCTCGCCACAGGCAGCGCACTCAATCATAAACAAAAACCCGCTCTACGGTCTTCACTCCTCTCGAAATGTCTCTAGTCTCCTTCGCTCAAGGGTTAGGACCATCACTCATCCTCTCTCATTCCTCAGATCTCTAGAAACGCTCTTCTCGTGTCCCGACAGTTCGCGCCCTCGTGTATACAACTCAGCACCGACTCCCAGATCACCTCATCTGTGTCATGCTGTCTCACCAAGTCGCCTTTCGAGCCTCCGCATCGACCTCTAAGCTCCGTCGTCCGTCTCCATCCTGAATCTCCACGATTCCGATCATCAACACATTCCACACTATCCCTCCGCAAATCACTCTCTCTTCTCTCACGACATCCACGCCACAAATACATTCATCTCTCTCCCCCCTAACTGGTCTTCAGAAAATCCATCTCTGATAAGAGGGCACGGTCAAGTCTCCGTATCGATTCCTCTTCATACCTCGTTAACCTCTCCTCCGTTCTCCTCTGTCTCTCTCACGGCACTCATTCTCCAGGAAAAAAGTACCAGCCTCGCTTAATCTCACTATCAACTCGTCCCGGTCCCAAAACTAGCATCCTCTCTCACCTTCGCATCTAATCGCTCGCTCAAACTCCGCCTCTCTCTCTCCTACTAAAATCTCTCTCTCTCCACTCTCTCTCTCTTCCTCATCTTACCTCCGTCTCTCTCAAAAATACTCACTCTTCTCGCATATAGCTCTTCCCTCAATCAAGACCGTCGTTCCCTACCTGTCATACTCTCTCTAATAAGCTCTCTCTGTACAGCACCGGACTCTCATTCTGATCGACACTACGGCTCTCACTCTCCGTACCTTCATCTCCCAGGTCACCACCCCCCTCTTCCAGTCCTCCCTCCCTTCCTCTCTCCTTCCGCTCTCTGCTCTTCATCCCTAGCTCCTCCCTCTTCCATACCTTCCTAGCGAGGCTCCCGACCTTCTCAGCCCTCACCGACTCCGGTCTCAGCTTCTCCTCTCCCCAACCTCTCGTCGTCGTCTGCGTCTCTTCCCACCGGGTCTCTAACGTCCTCTCAAAGACTTCTCACCAGCATCTCTCTCCTAAGAGCTCAGCCGCTCACACAGCCCTCTCTCCTCTTCCAATTCTCACCAATCCTCGCCTCTCCATCTCTAAGCGTCTAATCTGCTCTCTCTCCTTCGTCTTCCTCCAACCTCAGTTCGCTCCCACGCGTTCCTTTCTCCTCACCCGCTCTCTCTCCCCATTCCGCTGCGTCTCAACTCACTCGACTCTCTTCATCCCAGTCCCTCCAGAAAATTCCCTCCTCTAGTTCGCCCTTCACTCAAATCTCTCTCTCTCGTTTCATTTCTCGCTCTTATCTCTAACTCCCCCTCACTTCTTCATCCTCCGCCCTCTCCGCTCGCGCTTCTCCAGCACTTCTCCATCTCCTCTCTCACCTCCTCTCCGCCTCACTCTAGTCCTCTGTTCCTCTCCCTCTCCCTCCACTTCTCTTCCTCCTCTCCCTCACCCCTCGTCCTTAGCCACATCGCTCAAATCTCACTCATCCATCCTCTCCCTCCTCCTCCGCGCACCTACTAGTTCCTCCTTTCATCACCCTCCAACACATCCTGCCCCCTCTCAGAGCGTCCTCTCCCCCAGGCTCGTAATCGTTCGCTCATCCTTCCCCACCTCCAGACCCTCTCCCAAATCCCCGTCCATCTCACGGCCTCTCTCCTCCAATCATTCTCTCTCTCGCCCTCCACCCCGTAACTCCCGCAAGTCTTCACTCATCCTTTCCGTTTTCTCCAACCGCCTGCACTCTACGTCTCACTCTCTAGCATCCCCCCTGGGCGACACCGCAAATCAAATACAACATTGACCTTTCCGCTCATCTCTCCTCTCTGCCGCACCTCAGGCCCTCCACCGTCTCTCACTTCCTCCATCTCTCCCACATCAAGCTCCCACACTCTTCTATCGTCTCATCAATCCTACGCACTCTTCCCTCATCTCCTTCTCCCCCCCCATCTAGACTTCAGATCAGTCACATTCCGCTTTCTCCGCTTCACATGTCACCTTTCATCCTCCAGCTCTCAACGGCCCTCCGCCCCAACGCTTCTACTCTCTCGTTCCTCTCTCCTCTCACAGTACGTCCCACTCAGCTCTCCCATATCTCTCCCCACTCCCGTCTCGTCCTCACTCGTTCCTCTCAGCTCCAGATCCTATCCGCGTCAAAAGCATGACCGTTTCATCCTACATGCTCCCTTCAAAGGAAGGTCGCGCCCACCTCTCTCCTCCAACATCTCTCGCTCTCTAACAAACGGCACCCTTCAGTCTCACTCGACGCGTGTCCAGTCTCGTCTCATTCGGGTCCTGTCTCCCGTCTCTCCTCTAATCCAAACCACACTCACTCACACATCACTCATCGCTCATACCATCGTTACCCCTCTACATAGACTCTCTCCCTCCACTCTCCTCACACGTACTCCACCTCTTTCTCCCCCGCCAGATCCGCTCCCGCTCACCAACGACCTCCTTCGTCCTCTCAACTCCACCCGGACGGACGTCCCGTTCCCTTCACTAGTCTCCTTCTTGCATCGTCCACTCAATTCTCGCAGTGCCTCGGCCCCTTTCACGTCATCCTCACTCGTCTAACCTCCGCTAGCCATCTCCTCCCTCCTCTCGTCGTCTCCCTCTCTCGTCTCCTCATCTGTTAGCTCTCTTCTGCCACTTACCTGCTCTTTGCAACGAGAATAATCCTCTCCTCTCACCTCCCTCTAACTCTCTCCCTGCGCGCCCGTCTGGTGCCGCTCTCTCATCAGCTCAATCACCTCCCACCTTTCTTCCTCATTTTCAGATCGGTCTTCTATCAGCGGCGCCCTCCCGTCCTATCTCTCAGGTTAGAACAGCGTAATCCCCACGCTCCTCGGCCTGTCTATCGTCGGATCCTATTGTCTCGCGGAACTCTTTCCTCTCTACTCCAAGATCCTGTGCCTCGGTCGCCTCTCCCATCTCCATCCTCAGACTCGCTCTCAACTCCTTCATTCTCCTACCACTTCTCGTGGTCCTCCTCTTCCCTCTCTCTTCAAGCTTCTCCAACATCTCATTGTCTTCAATCTTCACTTCCGCGCCGACTATCACCTCTCTCGGACCTTAAGGTCTCCCCTCTCATAAGCATCCCGTCTCTGAATGGCTTTGCATCCACTACTCGACTCGTGCCACTCGTGCCACAAGCTCGCTCCGCTGCTCCGACGGCGCAAACTATTCGCGCTCCATCGCCTTCGCCTCTCGGGCTTCCACTCGCTCGCCATCCCTTCTTCCTGCAAATCTCGCGCGGCTCTCTCTGCTCCTCTCAGCCTATTACCCCACAGCGTCCCTCCCCACCATGCTCACCTACTAATCTCTCTTCGTACCTCATCATCAGTCCAAAACTTCTCCCTCCTTCCCTCTCTCCCACTCTCCCGCTCCTACTCTCTATCAAGTCCTCCGCACTCCCTCCCTCCTCGAGTCCTATTTCAAACCCTATACCTCTCCTCCATCCTCGTGCTCTCCAGTCCCTCTCTGTCCGCTTCTCTTCCCCCGATCTCCCCCCCACTCCTCGATATTCCACTCATCCTCATCCTCTCACTTCTCACCTCCCTACCGAAACTAGTTCCAGCTCGCCCCTCACCCCCAAGTCTCCCTCTCACCTCTCATCTCTCCTCCTCTCTCATCTCACAATCCTCCTCCCTCTCTCTCGCTCCATGCTCTCCTTCAGGGCTCCCTCCCCTTCTCCAGCTCTCCCTCTCACGTCTCTCGCCTCTTCTCATCTCCCCTCATCCTTCTCTCTCTTCCTCCTCCCACGATCATGAGTCTCTCCGATCATCGGCCCTCCTCTCTCTCTGTCTCATCGTTCTCTGCCTCGTCTCCTACCCTGCTCCAGTTGTCTCCCGCAACGTCTCGAATCAGCATTCCCTCAGACTCGTCAAACTCTACTCTACCGTCCGCTTCTCTCCCCGCCTTCTCCTCTCACCTCAACTCCATCTCCTATTACCTCCTCTCAACTTCGCTCCTCTCTCTCCCCTCCCCTCTCCGTCTCTCCTCAACATCCTCCGCTCGCTCCCTCTCTCCCATCCAACTCCTCACGCTCTCCACTCTCCACCCTTCCCCACTCTACATCTCTTTCTCTCATTCAATCCCCCTCTACTCAACTCACATCGCAATGATGCTTCGCGACTCGATCAAGACACATCTCCTCTCCCAGTTGTCCTCATATCTAATCCTCAGTCCAGTCGTCGCAACCCCTCCTTACTCGTTCAGCACCGACCCACTTGCCGGCAGTCTCTCGGCAGCAGCTTCACTCTCTCCTCTTCATTCTGCACCGTCCTCCTCACCCAGAGGCAAGACTCGTCTCTCTCCATCTCCTCCCGACATCGTCCTCAATCAGTCTCTCTCTACTCCACTCGACTTCTATCCATCACTCGCGTTCCCTCACTCCCCATATCCTCCTCAACTCTTCTGCCTCACGGATCAACTCCATCCAACTTTCTCTCATCTACTCAACCTCGAAATCTCCTCCCGTCTCCCCTCCCCCCGCTCCCTCGCCCATCCGAAACCACGCTCAAACACATTCCTTTCTCTCAGTCAGTCTCTATCATCGATCAGAGCGTTTCAACCCCCTTACCTCCTCTGTAACTCTCCTCTCCCACTCTCCCTCCCACTTTTCCATCACCCCCAACAGCACACTCTCTAGAGGACTCGTCATTCGCTTGTCCTGGTCAGCTCCCTGCATCCTAAGAGCGACCACGTGCTGCACTACGAATTCGACTCCTCTCCTCTCTCCTCCTTGCTCTCGCCTGCTCATCTCCGTGGCCACATGCTCTCCATTCTCATTCTCGCCGATGGGATCGCCTCTCCCTCACACCTCGATGCTCCACGTCGCACCACCTCGCCTCGCGTCGCACCCTCCTGTCGTCCGATATCACAAGTCTCACCCCACTCGTCTCTTCTCCCGGACCAGACCTACGGCTATCTCTCGAACGTCCTTTCGCACGCTCTAAGACTCGCGCCCTTCTATCCTCGCATTCTCCGAACTTTCCATATTCCCGACTCTCACTCGCATACGTATCGGCTTCGCCGCTCCCGCCACTCTTCCGCGCTAAGCCTCATCACCGGCTCATTCTCCGACAGCACGCTGGTCTCAGCCCCGGATTACGGCGATTCCCTTCACGATCCTCCTCGTCTCTACCCTCCTCGCCCCAATCTCCCGCGTCACATCACAGCCCCCCATTCCTCCTAGACTCTATTTACAAATCCAAGCCCGCGCCCCTCATCTCTCTCCTACCCCTCCTCCTCCACACACTCGATTATCCCCTCTTCTCTCGAACAGACATAGAATCTCACCAAATTCGTCCTCATCTCTCCATCACCGATAAAGATCGAAGCCCAGGCCCGACCTCACTCTATCTCCTCTCTTCACCCATATACATCGTCACCCCCCCCCGCTCTCCTCTCTGCTCATCCCAGGCACACCCACACCGACCAACACGAGCTACACTAAGATCAGCCAACCTCTCCCGGCTACCGACGCCTCGCCGTAATGCCTCCCTCAGTCATCCCCCCCCCCTTAAATCCTTGACGCCCTCAGATGCTCCCTCTCCAATTCGCTTCTATCCGGCGAGGTCCATCCACTCTCACTCGCGGGAATCTTCTGTTTCTCTCGACTCTCCGCCCTCCTGCCCGACCTATCCCGCAGCCATCCTTCTCATTCTCATCCACTCTAGCACGCTTTCAGCACTCACAGCTTCACCTCACTCGATCTCGTCTCCTCTCCTCTGGCTCTCTTCAACAACGATGCACACCCCTTCCTCAGCCGTGAAGTTCCCTCCTCAGCTCGGCCGGCGCGCCTCATTAGCCATCCTCGCCGGACACCTCTCTCTCATCGTCCCCATCTTCCGCGACGCCAATTCTCTCTCTCTTCTCCCCAACTAACATCCCCAGATCTCCATCTCACGCATCCCTCCACAGACGGTCCTCCTCCTCCTCTCCCATCCGACCCGCCGCACTCTCTCGCTTTCCCCTCTCTCCTACTGCATCCAGCATCTGTCGGCTCTCTACCTCTCTCCAGCAGTGACCGCGGATCCAATCTCTCTCGCCTCAGTCCCTCACGGACTCAGGGCATTCATGGCGCATCGCAGCCCCAGGACTTCCAGCGCTCACTCCCACTCAGCCCGGCCATCCCTCTACCCTCTCCCTCAATTCCCCACTCGCCCTCAATCTCCCAGGTATATAGTCTCTCGCCACGATCTATCGATCGTCAACCGTTATCATCCTATCGCATCATCACCCCAAATCACTTCAATCTTCTCGCCTCCCTCGCTCTCTCAAGCCGTCCCAATCTGTCGCCTCCCTCAACTCTCGCTCCCGCTGCTCCGCTTTCTCTCTCTTTCAAAGATCCCTCATTCCCACCTCTTCGCTCGTCCACTACCTCTACTCCCTGCCTCCGTCCTCGGATCACCTAGCTAAACTCTCCTCACCAGCATCGGCTCTCAGTTCCCCTCCTATCTCGCAGCTCCGCTCATCTCCTCCACTCTCCTCATCTCGCAAGCAAACAATCGTAATCCCGCACTCTGGCCCCGTGCTCTCCCGTCTCTCGAGCTCTCGCCGAATCTACTCCTTCTCTCCACTTCCCGGCTAACGTCACATTCTTCATGACAGATCTCACACCGGGGCGCACTCTCTCACCTCATCTTTCATCAGGTTTCCCGATCTACTCTCGGCCGCGTTTCTTCCCCCCGCTCTGTCCGACTCCGACAGGAAATCTCGGATTCTCCTCCGCGTAAATCCTCAGCTCTCTCCGGTCGACCTGTTCTTACCATTCAAGATCCTCATATACTCTCTCCATCCTCACACTCCTCTGCGCTCCGCCATCTATGTCCCTCCACCACAACTCCATCATCAGAGCCTCCCTCCCTTCGGGGCACCACTTCTCAAACCCCTCGGCCTCGAGCCTCATCCCCCTGCCCTGGACAGTGAGCCTCTCCCGACCTATCTCATTCCCAGACTCTCTCCACAACACCTCGGTCGCCTCAGCTTTCGACAAGAATCATCTCCCTCAGCCCTCCCACCATCTCTCCCCGCCGACCCCTCCTCCGATTCGTCCTCTCACCCCCCTCCTCTCGTCACGCATGATCTTCATTCACCGTCCTCTACCTGATTAAAGTCACCCCGGATGCTCATCTCCTCGCTCATCCACTCCTCCCCGGAAAGCTCGCAATTCTATAGGCATCCTCAAAGAAGGTACCATCGTCAACTCTCCTCTCCCCAATCTCTTCGGATGATCCGTCTCGCTCACCTCCATCTTCTGCACACTCTCAACTGAACGTCTCTTCATTTTCGCCGCAATCCGGGCTAGTATTCCACTCCTCCCTCTCTCTCTCCCGCCATCCTCGCATATAGGCCTCTCGGCACTCTCTCCACCGTCCATGCCTCTACCAAGGACCAGCGCCGCATACCCGCTCCCCGCTCACCTCAGCCCCTCTCCTCTCTCTCTCGCGGCCGCGGCCCACGTCGTTCCATAAACGGCCTCTCTTCCCTCTCCCTCTCAAAGTCTCAAATCCTCGACACCACCTCTCCTCGTATAATCCGTCCTACTCTCCTTCATCCAGCCTGGTCTCTCTCCCGGTCCGTCCTCAGTCCCCCCCCGTCAACTCCCCGATCCCTCACCTCTCGTCTCCTCAACCTCTCTCCGTATCACCCTTCCTCCTCACCTCCCATCTCTCTCGTCTATCTCAAAACTCTCACACAAACTCCAAGTCCCTATCTCATCCATATCCAAATCTCGTCACGCTCCTAATCTCCCAGCCTCCCATGCATTCTCACTCTCTCTCCCCTAACCTCCCCTCATCTCTCCTCGGAGCATATCTCTCATCTCTCTTCTCTCTCAGCATCTCGCCCGGAATCCCTCCACACGCTCCTTCAGCCTTCTCTCATTCCTTCGGCTCCTCTCTCTCTTCTGTCTCTCTCTCTCTCTCTCAACCCAGCTCGCCTTACCTCTCGTCTCTTCTTCCCTCTCTCTCCCTCTCACTTCTTTTCTCTCTCCCTCTGTCTCTCTTTCCTCTCTTCTCTGTCTCTCTCTCTCTCATCTCCTCCTTCTCTCTCTCCCTATCTTCTCTCCGCTTCTCTCTCCTCTTCCTCCCCTCTCTCTCTCTCCTCTCTCCGTCTCTCCCCTCTCTCTTCATCTCCTTCTTCTCTCTTTTCGTTCCTCTCCCTCTCTCTCTTGCTCTTTCTCTCTCCTCCTCCCCTCTTCTCTCTCTCCCTCTCTCTCTCCCTCTCTGTCCTCTCTCTCTCTCTTCTCTCCTTTTCGCTCTCTCTCGTCTCTCACCCTTTTCTCTTCCTCTTCTCTCTGTCCTCTCTCTCGCTCTCTCTCACTTCTTCTTTCGTCTCTTCTCCTCTCTCCCTCCCTCTCCTCTTCCTCTCCCTCCCTCCTCTTCTCTCTCTTCCTCTCCCTCTTCTTTTCCCTTCCTTCTCTCTCTCTCCCTCTCTCTCCTCTCGCTCCTCTCTCTCTTCTCTCCCTCTCCGTCCACATTTCCCTCTCTCCTCTCTCCCTCTCTCTCTCTCGTCTCTCCTTCTTTTTTCCTCATTTTCTTCCTCTCTCTCTCTCTCTCTCTCATCTCCTGTTCTCTCTCTTCCCTCCCCTTTTCTCTCTCTCTCCCTCCGCCTCCTCCTCTCTCCCCCTTTCTCTCTCTTCTCCCCTCTCCCCTCCCCCGTCTTTCCTTTTTCCTCCTTCTCCTCTCCCTCTCCTCTCTCTCACCCCTTCTTCCTCCTCTTCTTCTCTCATCTTTCTCCCCGCCCTCCCTCTTCTCTCTCTCACGCTCTCCCCGCTCTCCCCCCCCTTCTTCTCTCTTTCCTTTCTTTTTCCTCTCTCCTCTCTCTCGTTCATCGTTTAGCTTCTACTCCATCTCATCATATCGGTCGCTCGGCCCCCAAAATCTCCGACGTCCCTCCTGCCCCGTCCCCCCCAACCCCCCCGTTGCCCTCCTCTCTCCGCTCTCCTTTTTCCTCTCTTTCTTCCCTCTCTTCTCTCTCTCTCCGCTTTTCTCTTCCCCTCTATCTCTCTCCCTCTCTCTCTCTCACGTCCTCAAACTTATCTCTCCCCCCTATCTCCCTCGCTCTCTCTTCGTCACTCTCATCTCTCTCTCTCTCTTCCTCTCTCCCTCTTCCCCCCCCCTTCTTCCCCTCTTTCCTTCTCTCTCTCTCGCCTCCGCTCTCCTCTCTCCCTCTCTTTCTCTCATCTCTCCTCCTCTCTCCCTCTCCCCCTCAATCTCTCTCTCCCTCCTCTCGCCCTCCCTCTCTCTTTCTGGTCTCCCTCTTCCCCCTCTCGCCTTCTCCTCTCACTCTCCTCTCTCTCTCTCCTCTCCGGATTTCCTCTTTTCCCTCCCTTTTTCCCCTGAAGCTTTCCCCTCTCGGCCCCGGTTCTTGACTGCACGACATTAAGCTCCTAGGATGACCTTTTTGTGCCACGTTAATGAGGAAGGATACTGTCCCATTCTCGGTATGGTAAAAGAATGCAAACGCGTGGAAGCTAGCTAGCATCAAGGGGTTGGCAGGTCACCGGTAATGGTTTAAGATATTTAGGATTAAATGTTGCTTATTGGCTGCTTTCATGTATCCAGTTGAATTTGATTTGTTATATGATATCCGTTCGTTCGTACGCTTTTTTTTTTTTTTTTTAATAATCTTATTGCGAGGTTAAGGTCTGCTACCGAATAGACACACGTACCTCCTTTGACTGTCTCTCTTGTTGAAATTATGTGATCTTGTTAGTAGTTAAGATGCCTTATTTCGTCAACAAAAGCATGCATGTTATACCATTATCTGTGTTTTCGTATCTCATCAAATTAAATTCATTTCACTCTCAACAGGGCGGAAAATTAGACGAAACTCAACCAGTATATCTGCAAATGTCTTTTCAAAACAACTTGGTGTAAGGAGGGTTGAATCGAAACAAAACACACTTCACGGTAAGGGTACATGACATGACAGAGACGAGCCAGTTCCATTAAACACAACACCAAAATGCACTACAATAGCTTATTAAAGAAGTGTCTGTATATCAACATGTATTATTACTGAATGTTTATGTATTAATCCATGAGGTGTTTGTTTTAAATAGATTTTCTGACTTGGTGTTTTAAGCAGTGGGCGAGATGTTTTAGCAAATCTTTTTATGGTAGCTTGGGAATGGAAGTCGAGGATATATATCGATTTTTTTTCCGCTCTATTTCGAGCACAGTCTATAACTGCAAAATCACAAAGGCAAACTCCCGAAGCAGGATTTTGCAAGTTGTTAACGGTAGCGCTTTTAGGTAGCATTCTGTTGAGTACAAGCTTTTTATGTACTTTGACATACTTGACTGATTATGATTATAATAATTAAATCCTTTATCCAGTTAGTACAAAAAAATAATCCACCGTTATAAAAGATACAGAATTTACATAGATGCTCTTCCTGATCAACCTCCTGTCCCTCTCATGGAATCCAGGGACTATTTATTAGATGTTCTGCTAGAAAAAGTTCCTTCAGATATCAATTACAGATTAATCTTAGTTTCCTAAATTAAAAGGTGCACTATGAGAAGTATATCATCAAAGCTCACATTTTTTTCTGA
>NC_061830.1:5473817-5476317 GCF_019202785.1 Penaeus chinensis
GAATTGGAAGAGGATGATGAACATTGATATAAATTAAATGAAGTTAACGGTAAGGATGAAGAGAAAGAGAAAGATCGGGAAAAAAAGAAGACAGAAAAGATGAAGACGAATATGAGGGGAAAACCAAGACGGAAGAATAAGAACACGAAGACGAAGGAGAAAAAAATAAACGAATAATAATAATTATAGTAGTAACGATAATACTAACGATAACGATAAAAAAAACAAATAAAAAAAATAAAAAAAGTCCATAAAATAAATATTCTACACTAGCAATGTCTTAAAGAAAATACTACATCTTAACACTCACTTTTTATCCACTTCACGTTATCAAACATCAACCTGTGGCATTACTCTCGATTTCACGGCTAATCAGGATATCATAAAGGCCTATGCATTAAAACATGTATCTGCGTCGACAAAGAGAATAATTGATAAGGCTGCCTGTTAATGCAACGTATTTTGGTGATATTGAATAGAAGTTATCACTGTCTATTGTGCTCGATCTGGACCTCTTATCTGTGAATGATCATTTCCACTGATAGTTTTTACATTTTACTTTTGTATTCTTTATCTTTTAGTCTTTCTTCTTCTTCTTCTTCTTCTGCTTCTTCTTTGTGGGTTTTTTTTTTTTTTTTTTTTAATTTGCTATTATTTCCGTTTCTTTATTTCATTATTATTATTTCCCCATTTTTATTCGCTTCACATTTTTCCTATTCTACTTCTTATTCGTCTTTATTTCAATTCGTCTTCTTCCTTGTCCTTATTCTCTTTTTCTTCCTTTTCTTTCGTTGCTTTGAAACAGTTATCTAAATGTTTGTTAATCGAGAGAGAGATAGGAAGATAGGGAGATAGAGTATTTGTGTGTGTGTGTGTGTGTGTGTGTGTGTGTGTGTGTGTGTGTGTGTGTCAAGTGATGTCATCTCTGAATGCATAATCCCCATTCACAAAAAATACACAAATATATATATATATATATATATATATATATATAACATACAATTCCTTCCCTAAAAAAAAAGAAGGAAAAAACATGAAAGAAAAAATAATGACAAAAAAAACAAAAACGTGCATCTATTTTCCTTGTATGCTCTGCCCCATATCCTTACTTCTAGGAAAACACAAACGTCTACGAGGTTGTAACTCCTAGAACTTATGCAAAGTACCTTATGGAAAACCTTTTATGCATATTACCTCTCAGATCTAGCTTCCGGCTTTACGCAAAGAAAGCAGAAAAGAGAGGCAAAGAGAGGATGAGAAACAGAGGCGAAAAGGGGAGAGGAGAAACAGAGGCGAAGAGGGAAGAGGATAAGAAACAGAAACGAAGAGGGGAGAGAATTAGAAACAGAGGCGAAGGTGTATAGAAAAAGGGGGAGAGGGGCGGAGATGGGATTGTACAGGGAAGGGATACGGGGAAGAGTAAGAAAGCGAGAGGATAAAGGCAGAAAGAAAGAGAGGCGTACAGAGAGAGTGAAAGAGAGAGAGAGAGAGAGAGGAAGAAAGAGAGAGAGATAACGGTATTAAGTGAAGAATAAGTGATAGCAACAACTGCACCTTAAATGTAAGCACACATGATCAAATTTGTACATGAAGACAGAACTGTAATAATATAAATCACAAAATGATTCTATGTTATAGAGCGTAATGTTAGATAAAGCAGAAACGATATAGCATTACCAATACTAACAATGATAAATATCAAAAGCAACAGCAAAACAGAAAGAAAGAAGGAGAAGAGTGACAGAGAGAGAGAGAGAGAGAGACAGAGACAGACAGACAGACAGACAGACAGACAGACAGACAGACAGACAGACAGACAGACAGACAGACAGACAGACAGACAGACAGACAGACAGACAGACAGACAGACAGACAGACAGACAGACAGACAGACAGACAGACAGACAGACAGACAGACAGACAGACAGACAGACAGACAGACAGACAGACAGACAGACAGACAGACAGACAGACAGACAGACAGACAGACAGACAGACAGACAGACAGACAGACAGACAGACAGACAGACAGACAGACAGACAGACAGACAGACAGACAGACAGACAGACAGACAGACAGACAGACAGACAGACAGACAGACAGACAGACAGACAGACAGACAGACAGACAGACAGACAGACAGACAGACAGACAGACAGACAGACAGACAGACAGACAGACAGACAGACAGACAGACAGACAGACAGACAGACAGACAGACAGACAGACAGACAGACAGACAGACAGACAGACAGACAGACAGACAGACAGACAGACATACAGACAGACAGACAGACAGACAGACAGACAGACAGACAGACAGACAGACAGACAGACAGACAGACAGACAGACAGACAGACAGACAGACAGACAGACAGACAGACAGACAGACAGACAGACAGACAGACAGACAGACAGACAGACAGACAGACAGACAGACAGACAGACAGACAGACAGACAGACAGACAGACAGACAGACAGACAGACAGACAGACAG
>NC_061830.1:5486317-5490128 GCF_019202785.1 Penaeus chinensis
CTCACCCAGCATCTTCATCACCCAGCATCTCCATCACCCAGCATCTCCATCACCCAGCATCATCCTCACCCAGCATCTCCATTACCCAGCATCTTCCTCACCCAGCATCTTCCTCACCCAGCATCTTCCTCACCCAGCATCTTCCTCACCCAGCATCTTCCTCACCCAGCATCTTCATCACCCAGCATCTTCATCACCCAGCATCATCATCACCCAGCATCTTCCTCACCCAGCATATTCCTCACCCAGCATCTTCCTCACCCAGCATCTTCCTCACCCAGCATCTCCATCACCCAGCATCATCATCACCCAGCATCTTCCTCACCCAGCATCTCCATTACCCAGCATCTCCATCACCCAGCATCTCCATCACCCAGCATCTCCATCACCCAGCATCTCCATCACCCAGCATCTTCATCACCCAGCATCTCCATCACCCAGCATCTCCATCACCCAGCATCTCCATCA
This sequence comes from Penaeus chinensis, assembly GCF_019202785.1. Classification (NCBI taxonomy): domain Eukaryota; kingdom Metazoa; phylum Arthropoda; class Malacostraca; order Decapoda; family Penaeidae; genus Penaeus; species Penaeus chinensis. The sequence goes on from NC_061830.1 coordinate 5,486,786, forward strand.
CCCAGCATCTTCATCACCCAGCATCTCCATCACCCAGCATCTTCCTCATCCAGCATCTTCTCCACCCAGCATCTTCCTCACCCAGCATCTTCCTCATCCAGCATCATCCTCATCCAGCATCTTCCTCGCCCAGCATCTTCATCACCCAGCATCTCCATCACCAAGCATCTTCCTCACCCAGCATCTTCATCACCAAGCATCTTCATCACCCAGCATCTTCCTCATCCAGCATCTTCATCACCCAGCATCTTCCTCACCCAGCATCTTCCTCACCCAGCATCTTCCTCATACAGCATCTTCCTCGCCCAGCATCTTCATCACCCAGCATCTCCATCACCCAGCATCTTCCTCACCAAGCATCTTCCTCATCCAGCATCTTCCTCATCCAGCATCTTCATCACCCAGCATCTTCCTCACCCAGCATCTTCCTCACCCAGCATCATCCTCATCCAACATCTTCCTCACCCAGCATCTTCCTCATCCAGCATCTTCCTCATCCAGCATCATCCTCATCCAACATCTTCCTCACCCAGCATCTTCCTCATCCAGCATCTTCCTCATCCAGCATCATCCTCATCCAACATCTTCCTCACCCAGCATCTTCCTCATCCAGCATCTTCCTCACCCAGCATCTTCCTCACCCAGCATCTTCCTCATCCAGCATCATCCTCATCCAACATCTTCCTCACCCAGCATCTTCCTCATCCAGCATCTTCCTCGCCCAGCATCTTCCTCACCCAGCATCTTCATCACCCAGCATCTTCCTCACCAAGCATCTTCCTCATCCAGCATCTTCATCACCCAGCATCTTCATCACCCAGCATCATCATCACCCAGCATCTTCCTCACCCAACATCTTCCTCACCCAGCATCTTCATCACCCAGCATCTCCATCACCCAGCATCTTCATCACCCAGCATCTTCATCACCCATTATCTCCATCACCCAGCATCTTCCTCACCCAGCATCTCCATCACCCAGCATCTTCATCACCAAGCATCTTCCTCACCCATTATCTCCATCACCCAGCATCTTCATCACCCAGCATCTTCATCACCCAGCATCATCATCACCCAGCATCTTCCTCGCCCAGCATCTTCATTACCCAGCATCTTCATCACCCAGCATCTAGACCCCCAGCATCTTCCTCACCCAGCATCTTCCTCACCCAACATCTTCCTCACCCAGCATCTTCCTCACCCAACATCTTCCTCACCCAGCATTTCCATCACCCAGCATCTCCATCACCCAGCATTTCCATCACCCAGCATCTCCATCACCCATAACTCAATCACCCAGCATCATCATCACCCAGCATTTCCATCACCCAGCATCATCATCACCCAGCATTTCCATCACCCAGCATTTCCATCACCCATTATCTCCATCACCCAGCATCTTCATCACCCAGCATCTTCCTCACCCAGCATCATCATCACCCAGCATTTCCATCACCCATTATCTCCATCACCCAGCATCATCATCACCCAGCATCTCCATCACCCAGCATCTCCATCACCCAGCATCTTCATCAACCAACACCTTCATCACCCAGCATCTTCATCACCCAGCATCTCCTGCATCGAGCATCTCCGGTTCTTATCATCTCCAGCCTCTGCCCGCCTTTTCCCTTCCCGTCTTGCTTCGGAATGATCCCTACTTTGCGAGATGCTATGAGTGTTGTTGGCGTTTTTTATTTCGGTTCTTAGCGGATGGGAAAAGGGAGTTGGGGGAGGGGGAGGTGGGGATCAGGAGGGGGGTAAGGGGGGGTAGGGGTCGGAGGGTGGTGGGGAAGGGTTGGGGGGGGTTGTCGAAGAGAAAACGCCGTTTCTTTTTGTTTTGTTTTGTTTTTGTCTGTGTTTGTGTTTTTAGATTGTTGTTGTTGTTGTTGTTTTGTCTTTTGTTTCTCTGTCTACCTGTCTGTCTCTCTCTCTCTCTCTCTCTCTCCTTCTCTCTCCTTCTCTCTCTCTCCCTCTCTCTCTCTCTCTCTCTCTCTCTCTCTCTCTCTCTCTCTCTCTCTCTCTCTCTCTCTCTCTCTCACACACACACACACACACACACTTTCTCTCTCTCTCTCTCTCTCTCTCTCTCTCTCTCTCTCTCTCTCTCTCTCTCTCTCTCTCTCTCTCTCTCTCTCTCTCTCTCTCTCTCTCTCTCTCACTTTCTCTCTCTCTGTCTATCTCTGTCCTTCTTTATTCATTATCCCTCTGTGTCTGTCAATTGAACTTTTGTTGTTAATGTAGGGATAGGATTCAAACTAATGTTCCCCCTACACTTGTTAAGAAGAATTAATAACGGCACTCTAGACAATAAGATTAAGTAATCAAACAGTTAAAACAAACAGATAAATAAATAAATAAAACCAAATGATGTTTCAGTTAGTTATCTGGTCGCGGACTCAGCCTACAACCGTTCGTTTTATTTCTTTTCAAGACTTGGCCAGAAAGTTTTTCGACAAATCTATTTAAGCTCGTGGTCTTTAGAAAAAAAGGTTCTGCACATTAATTAACCTTTCGTTTAAGTTTTAACTTCTGGTATTACAATCTGATTTTCTTTTGTACTAGTTTTCTTTTTCTTTTTTTTCTTTTTTTTTTCCTCGCTTTATATTGAAGGAGAAATAAAACTATGTAATTAGGTTGAATAAAGTTATTTGTTTTTTCTCTATATTTTTGAACCCTATTATAAAAGTATTGTCATATATACTTAATTACACCTCTGCAATGCCAAAATTAGCAGAAAAACAAACACAGATATTTATGAAATTAGGAAAGCAAAAAAAAAAAAAAAAATTCGCGCGGGTTAGACTCACCGTGTCCGAATGCGTCGATGAGAGAGACCCTGAAGCCGTGACCTGAAGCTCCTCCCTTTCTCCTCCCATCCAGCGTTCCGTTCCGTTCTTTCAAACTCCTATTAGCACTTCTGAATTGTTTTCGTGTTCTTTTGTTAATGGTTTTCAAGTTCTTGAACTTTACCCCCCCCCCCCCCCCTTCACACTAGCCGACGATTTGAACGATTTTTTTTCCCCGCGGTTTCTTTTCCCCCGTTTTCTTTATTTATCTTAACAAATCTATGAATATCAAAAAACATTAACACGGGTTATAATAACACTGCACAGATGCCATTGATGAGAAACACCCAAACGCGAGTGAATTTGGCTGAAAGGAAAATATATATATATATATATATAAATAATCCACACCCGCCATTATGTGATGGTGGTCTTCGGGTGGTCACGTGACTCCGCCATCGTTTTTCCTTCTTTCTTTCTTAGCTCTTCATTATTTACCTTGATAATCATTAACCTTCCTTTTCTCTTACTTCGGTCGGCGGCAACAAAAACAGT
>NC_061830.1:5530228-5532728 GCF_019202785.1 Penaeus chinensis
AATACGTAGATAGGCAAACAGGGAGACTGGGAAATAGACAGATAATTTTCTAAATAAATGAATGTCATGAGAGGGAAAAGTGGTTGAGGTAGATAAATAGACAGACTGATAATTGATTAGCAGAAATATCAGGTGAGTGGATAGAGAGAAAATTATTTAGGTTGAAAGATGGATGGCATATAATTAACTTGAGAGATAGACAATAAGAAAGGAAGTGATAAAGAAAAGAAGAGAGGAAAAGAGGGAAAAGAAAAAGAGCGAGAGAGAGAGAGACAGAGGATTTAGACTCACACTGCATAAAGGAGAGAGAGAGAGAGAGAGAGAGAGAGAGAGAGAGAGAGAGAGAGAAAGAGAGAGATGGATAGCTAGAAAGAGAGGGGGGGCGACCGAGAGGAAAAGATAAAAAAAAATTGAACGAGAGATAGACAGAGATTTTAGACACACACTACGTTAAGGATAAAGAAGGAGCCCCCCCCCCCCCCAAAAAAAAAAAGAGTGAAACTGCGCCATTGTCAGATCACGTGGATTTAAGATAGTCTCCAATCCTTTGATCTTTGGATTGACGTAATTAGATGCAATCAGGGGCTTCTTCGATTCATTTCATCTTTCAAAATATGAGGACGAATAATAAAGAGTAAAAAAAAGAAAAAAAAAAAAGAGAAAAAAAAAAAAAAAACTAAAAGGGTATAAAAGATAAGACAGACTATGCATTATGCGAAACAAAACAAAAAAACGTGTTCTTTATTTTGAGATTTTTATATGTTGAATGAGAAGTTCTGTGGCAATATCACCATTGCAATCACAACTATAGTCATTATAATTATTATCATCATCGTCATAACCAGTAGCATAATCATTATCATTATCATTGTTATCATAAGCCTTAATTACAGCTAACGCTCCAATTACTACCGTTGCAATGATAATGATAAAGAGAGCGATGGTATAGGTAGTGAGCGATAATAATGATAATAATTAGAATAATAGTTATAATAATATAATTTTTATTGATGATAAGGAAAACCATTATCATAGTTATCATTCTGTCATTATCATCATTGTTTTTATCACTGTTATCGTTATTACTAATGTTACCATTACTTCTATTATCATTATCATTATTGTTATTATTATTATTATTATTATTATTATTATTATTATCATAATCACTATTATTATTATTATTATTATTATTATTATTATTATTATTACTATTATTATTATTATCATCATTATTATTGTTATTATTGTTATTATTATCATTATTATTATTATTATTATTATTATCATTAATATCATTATTATCATTATTATTATTATAATTATTATAATTATTATTATTAATATTATTATTATTATTATTATTATCATAATTAGTAGTAGTAGTACTAGTATCATTATCATTATTATTATTGTTATCATTACCATTATTAACATTATTATCATTACCATTATTATTGGTAGTAGTAGTATCATCATTATCATTATTGTCATTATTATTATTGTCATTATTATTATTGTCATTATTATTGTTGTCGTTGTTGTTATAATCATTATTTTCATTGTTATTATTGTTACCATTATTATTACTATTATCATTATTATCAATATTATTATATTATAATTTTTAACATTATTATCATCATTATTATCATTATCATTATTATTATCGTTATTATTATTATTGTTGTTTTATTATTTTTATCATTATTGCTATTATTATCATCATTATTATTATTATTATCATTATCATTAGTAGTAGTATCATCATCATCATCATCAACATTATAATCATTATTATCATTGTAATTTTTACTATTATTGTTATGATTATTATCATAATCCGCAAACGGACGAAGACAAATGACACATAAACTTTTTTTTTCCTCATTTCCTTCCTATCTTCCTCGTATGTAATCTTGTCATGCAAATTAACCTGAGGGATTCAAGGTATAACTAAGTGTTCTGATTGGCTTTTTTTTTTTTTTTTTTTTACCTTCCTTTCTTTCTTTCTTTCTTTCTTTCTTTCTTTCTTTCTTCTGTTCGGACTTTGATTAAGATAAGTGCATGCGAGTCGTTTAGATGAATTCCCGTTTTCTTTGCGCAACTTGAGCTGCCATTGTTTCGGGATGCAGAGTTTTTAATAACGAGGGGAAACTGCTGTAAAATGGAGGTACGTTCTCGGAGATACGACCGTAGACTGGTTGATATAGACGTGTATAAAGTTGTTTATGAATGTATGACGCACGCATGAAGGATACATTCGTTATATGTGTACAGATGTATAAATGGATATAGATAAATAGATACTATATAAACACACGCGCACACACACACACACACACACTCATACACACATACACACACACACACACACACACACACACACACACACACACACACACACACACACACACACACACACACACACACGGACACGCAAAAACAAACAGGCGACAAAACACACACAAACGCACCTCTCCCCCCCCCCCCCCAAAAA
>NC_061830.1:5537728-5540228 GCF_019202785.1 Penaeus chinensis
ATATATATATATATATATATATATGTGTGTGTGTGTGTATGTGTGTGTGTGTGTGTGTGTGTATATATGTATATGTGTGTATATATATATATATATATATATATATATATATATATATATATATATACACACACATATATATATGTGTATATATATATATATATATATATATATATATATATATGTATGTATGTATATATATGTATATATGTACATACATACAAACATATATGTGTATATATATATATATATATATATATATATATATATTTATATTTGTATACATATATATATATATATATATATATATATATATATATATATATACATGTATATATATATATATATATATATATATATATATATATATATATATATATGTATGTATATATATATATATATATCCATCGATCTATCTATTTATCTGTCTGCTTACTTACCTACCTACCTACTTACTTATCTATCAATCTATCAATCAATCTATCTACCTACCAACCCATACACACAAAAAACACACTCGAAACGCCAGACACAAAGGCGTCCCCCCCCCCCCCAGCCCATGCGTGGAACATTGGCATCGATGGAAGCTACTGACGTCAAGAGGGACATTTACGCAGTGTCAAGGGAGACTGGCGGAGAGAAAGAGAGAGAGAGAGGGGGGGGGGGAGTAGGTAAATAAATAAATAAATAGAGAAATTAATATGTTAGTAGACACTTTGTCAAGTTGATGAGAGATATGGATAGCTGTCTATCTTCTGATCCATCTACTTAATTTTGCATATGCCATCTATCTATTTATAACTATCTACAATCGTCTATGTATGTATGTATGTGTGTGTGTGTGTGTGTGTGTGTGTGTGTACGTATGTAAGTAAGGTATGATTGTATGTATGAACTATTTCCCTGTCTGTCAGCTTATCTGCCTATCGATTTTTGATCTCTCTCTTATGGATATTGTCTATCATATGTATTATCTATCTCTGATAAATATTGTTTATCTATCAACTTATCTACCTGTCCTTTTACCATCTGTCTATATATCTATATAACTACACTTTTCTACTCAAACATAAAAGCGTACACGTACAGTTACACACACGTTCACAGTAAAGAATAATCAAGCACATACACATATATACAAACACACACACAGACACGTAATACACATCCAAGAAAAAAAAATAAAGACTCCACAAAATCCACACAAATTACACTCCCCCCCCCCCTCAAAAAAAATCCACAAAGTTCTATTTAAAAAATAACATCCACAAAATTCCATTCTAAAAGACAGTTCCACAAAATTGCATTTTTTAATCCACAAATTTTTTTTTTTTAATCCTCAAAATTTCTTCCTTTTTTAATCCACAAAATTCAATTTTTTAATCCACAAAATTCCATTTTTAATCCACAAAATTCCATTTTTTAATCAACAAAATTCCATTTTTTAATCAACAAAATTCCATTTTTAATCCACAAAATTCCATTTTTTAATCAACAAAATTCCATTTTTTAATCAACAAAATTCCATTTTTAATCCACAAAATTCCATTTTTTAATCAACAAAATTCCATTTTTTAATCCACAAAATTCAATTTTTTTAATCCACAAAATTTCTTCCTTTTTTAATCCACAAAATTCACAATAAGCAACTCGAACTTTTACCCCCTCCCCCCCCCCTTGCCTTCCTCCTACCCACACCCACACACTAGACCCCCCTCCCTTATACCCTTCCCCTCCCCCCTCCCCCATAAACCCCCACCCTTATCAACCTCATCAAAATAATTTCCAGGAGAAAACAGCATTCGAATAAAAAAAAAAAAAAAAAAAAATGAACAAAAAAAATATAAGCAAAGAAAATCAGACCCAAAAGGAAAAGGAAAAAAATGAAGTAGAAAGAAAAAAAAAAAAGGATTTTTTTTTTTTTTTTTTTTATAAATTTCACTTCATAGTCTAGGATGAATTTCGATTTCTCATTTGCATGCATTATTTTTTTTTTTTCTTTTTTTTTTTTTTTTTTTTTTTTTTTTTTTGCTTTTGCGAGTGATTGCTCGACGTCAGAGGAGTTTTATCTACCGCTGTCTAAGCTGGGAATAATTCATGTTATGATGCAACGAAGTGAAGTGAGTGAGGTGAATGAATTGGGTGACGTGAACGAGGTGAGTGAGGTGAATGAGGTGAGTGTCTTGGATGATGTGAGTGAGGCGAGGGAAGTGAGTGAGGTGAATGACATGAGTGAGGCGAGTGAGGTGAATGAATTAGGTGACGTAAATGAGGTGAGTGTCTTGTATGATGTGTAGCGAGTGAAGTGAGTGAGGAGAATGACTTGGATGACGTGAGTGAGGCGAGTGAGGTGAATGAATTGGGTGACGTAAATGAGGTGAGTGTCTTAGTTGATGTAAAGCGAGTGAAGTGAGTGAGGTGAATGACTTGGATGACGTGAGTGAGGCGAGTGAGGTGAGTGTCTTTGATGATGTGAGTGAAGTGAGCAAACAAGGGTAGA
>NC_061830.1:5555228-5557728 GCF_019202785.1 Penaeus chinensis
TCTCTATATATATATATATATATATATATCTCTCTCTCTCTCTCTCTCTCTCTCTCTCTCTCTCTCTCTCTCTCTCTCTCTCTCTCTCTCTCTCTCTTCTCTCTCTCTCTCTCTCTCTCTCTCTCTCTCTCTCTCTCTCTCTCTCTCTCTCTCTCTCTCTCTCTCTCTCTCTCTCGCTCTCCCTCTCTCTTTCTCTCTCTCTCTCTCTCTCTTCATCTGACGGTGTGTTATCTCTTTTTTCTTTCTGCGGGATATTTTCTTATCTCTCTTGCTATCACTTTCGTTCACCTCATCGTTCACCATCATCTTCTTCTTCGTCTTCTTCTTCTTCTTCTTTATCTTTTCCATCTCCTTCATCTTCTTCGTCTTCTTCTTCTTCTTCTTCTTCTTCTTCTTCTTTTCTCCATCTCCTTCATCTTTTTCGTCTTTTTTTTTCTCTCTTTTATCCGTCTGTTTAAGAAGTCTATCGTTTTCACAACATTCGCTCTTTCTCTTTCCCTGTCTATCTTTGCCTTCCTTTCTCTTTCTCTATCTCTTTGTCCGCCAGAGTTTGTTTTTCCCACTCCCTTTTTATTCATTTCTCTCTTTCTCTTTCTCTTTCGCCCTCTGTCTATTTGCCCATCTATCTATCTATATACCTGTCTATCAGTCAGTCTATATATCTATCTATCTGCTTCTCTATCTATATCTATCTATCTATCTATTTTTCCCCTTCCCCTTCGTCTCTCTCTTCCTTTCCCCTCTTCTCCTTTCTCCACCCAGTCTCTGCTCTCACCCCTTTTTTTTCTTCATCAGTTAACCTGCATGGAACAGATTGCATGGTCATTACTATTTCCGGCTCAAGATAATTGTAAACATGCGCTGGCGTTATTTGCGACAAGGATTTGACCTCAAGTTACCTAAATATAGATTGTTTGGCAATAACGGCTCCGTGAAATCAATTCCTTTTATTTGAACGCATGTGTATAATACTTGCCTGAAGCGAGGAATAATGTATGCATGAACTTTTAGTTGTGTTCATGTGTTTGTGGGTGTGAGTGTGTCTGATTGTTTGTTTGTATGTATGGGTAGGTGAGTGGATGTTTGTATGTGAGTTGTTTGCTTGTGTGTGTGTGTGTGTGTGTGTGTGTGTGTGTGTGTGTGTGTGTGTGTGTGTGTGTGTTTACCCGTACATGGTTCCTTTTTCTGAATATGTACACGTGTGAGAGTATCCAGAAATGTACCATAAGGTTATATTCTTTATACTTCAGAGTATATCTATAATGCTTTGTGATATATATTCTAGTAAAAAATATCGTGACATGTTTAGATAGCCAGGAAATGTTAAATAGATTATATCATAACATCATAACTTTTAAACAAGTGAAATCAATATTGTGAATAAAAAATAAAAGATAAATTGTTGACATTTCTACATATATTTCTGGGTTTGCTTTTATGTGCTTAATATGCTTTTATGAACATTAAATAACAGACGAAGTAAGAAGAAGAGGAGGACGAACAATATAAAAAAAATAAGTATAAGCGGGACTGCATTTTGTGCTTATGAATATAAGTTTATTCTCCTCTCTCTCTATCTATATATCAATCAACCTATCTATCTATCTCTATCTTTCTATCTATCTATCTATCTGTCTGGCTATCTCTATCTTTTTAGTTATCTATATATCTGTTTCTCTATCTTTATCTATCTAGCTATCTATCTAGCTACCTCTCTGCCTCTCTCTCTCTCTCTCTCTCTCTTTCTCTCTCTCTCTCTCTCTCTCTCTCTCTCTCTCTCTCTCTCTCTCTCTCTCTCTCTCTCTTTCTCTCTCTCTTTCTCTCTTTTTCACTCACTCTCTTTCTCTCTCTCTTTCTCTCTCTCTCTCTCTCTCTCTCTCTCTCTCTCTCTCTCTCTCTCTCTCTCTCTCTCTCTCTCTCTCTCTCTCTCTCTCTCTCTCTCTCTCTCTTCCTTTCTCTTCGACCTCTTGATAACAAAAAGACCATGATTCTAATATCATAACATTGCGTGAGATCTACGTTTCTTGTTGTATTCTTAAATTGGATGTTGACAATTTGATCTTGACAGTTTTCGCATTAAAAGGTCATTAGAGTTTTCAGATTCGGGGCAAACGGTCCAAAACTCTCTGGTCTCCCCTTCTTCGCTGGTGACTCGGTTTGCATTATCATAAATTTCTCCTTTTTTCTCGCTCTCTATTTATTCGTTTTATTTTTGGCTTCTGATATCAGCGTGTTATCATAACGTATGACGTTGTTTTAGTCATTATCAGTAGCTTTTGAATGTTGTTGGTGAGAATGTTATGGGGTTTTGAGATAACTTTTTTAGGATGAAATGATTTTCCTTTTTATATATGGTTCACAAAGTCAAAACTGATATAGGTCAAGCTGTACATATCTTCAGTGAATCAATTCATATACGCGAATATCTCAAATTGCGTTGTGTTTTCTGAAAACTGTGATATGTTGAATTTATTGTGTCTTATTTTTAAACTGAAATATG
>NC_061830.1:5592728-5617728 GCF_019202785.1 Penaeus chinensis
AGAGTGGGGGAGAAAATGGGGGAGATTGAGGAGAGAGTGGGGGAGAAAATGGGGGAGATTGAGGAGAGAGTGTGGGAGATTGGGGAGGGATTGGGGGAGACGTGAGAGAACGGGGGAGAGGGGAGAATTTGGGGGAGAAGGAGAAAGAGGGGAGAGATTGGGGGAGAGGGGAGAGAGTGAGGGAGAGAGGGGGAGAGTGAAGGAGAAGTGAGAGAAGAGGGGAGAGGGGGATAGAGTGAGGGGGAGGGAAGAGAATGAGGAAGAGAGGAGAGATTGAAGGAGACAAGAGAAAGAAAGAGAAAGTGAATAAGAATGATAGAAAAAGAGATAAGGAGGGAATGAGAGAGATAAAGATATAGACACGGGGTAAGAGTAAGAGAGAGGGAAAAGGGAAAGAGAAAGAGAGTAATCATTAATGCGAGTGCATATATGAAAATATTCATGTTTGTTTAATGCTGTACATTTGTTTATTTATAACCCACAGAGCTTTACAATATTTTGCAAACGAAAGAATGAAAAACAAAACCCTATTTATCGTCGTATTCTCTAACAAATAACCTACTGCAGGTAAAAAGAAGAAAAAAACAACAACATAATGAGACAAATGGAAAAAAATAAATAAATAAAATGTGTAACGGAAACTAAGAGAGAGAGAGAGAGAGAGAGAGAGAGAGAGAGAGAGAGAGAGAGAGAGAGAGAGAGAGAGAGAGAGAGAGAGAGAGAGAGAGAGAGAGAGAGAGAGAGAGAGAGAGAGAGAGAGAGACAGACAGACAGACAGACAGACAGAGAGAACTATTGTTTTTTTCTCGCCCTCATACTAGAATTTAATCCCTGATGAATCTTTAATCCAATTTTCCATTTAAAGAAATTCAATTCTAACGTTAGGCCTTGTCGTAAAGCATTTGAAACTGGAGCAAGGTATTGTAAGCCTAAATAGAAGAAGAATAAAAGTTATTCAGGGGAAGATTTTTGCTCCCTAAAAATTTAGGTTACAACTAAAGCATAAAGTTCCATTGCTGACGGAGAAGAGGACGAAGAGTTTGTTTTGATCAACGAATGAGATATGAGAGAGAGATATATAAGGGGGGAAGGGGGAGGAAGAGAGAGAGAGAGAGAGAGAGAGAGAGAGAGAGAGAGAGAGAGAGAGAGAGAGAGAGAGAGAGAGAGAGAAAGAGAGAAAGAGAGGGGGTAGGTAGAGAAAGAGGGGGTGGAGAGAGACATAGAGAGAGAGAGGAGGGGGAGAGAGAGAAAGAGGGGGAAGGGAGAGGCAAAGTGAGAGAGAGAAACAGACTGACTGAATGACCAACTGACTGACTGACTGACTGGCTGACTGACTGACTGACTGACTGACAGACAGACATACAGACAGACAGACAGACAGACAGACAGACAGACAGACAGACGGACAGACAGACAGACAGACAGACAGACAGACAGACAGATAGACAGATAGGCAGATAGACAGACAAACAGATAGAGTGAGTGAGTGAGTGAGAGAGAGAGTGAGGAAGAGAGAAACAGAGACAGGCAGACAGACAAAGAGAGAGAAGAGGGGGGTGAGAGACAGACAAACAGACAGACACAGACCTTTGTTTCATTGTACTTAATCTTAGCACAGTTGCGAATTTAGAATTTGTTAATTGAAAGTTTTTACCTTGACGGTCGAGAATTATTAACCCTTAATTAATGATTATCAAATGGGTTGAATTCTTGTTGTTTACTCGATCGTGGACTTTGAAAATTGATAATTGAAATGAACGCGCCGAGTTTTTAAATCGAAAAATAATAAAATATATTTTTCCTGGTGGGTTACATAATAAACTTAAAAACGTATTTGTCTTCAGTCAAAATCTTCACTAATCCATATTAAGTTATAGCGTGATATCTGAATTTAAAATGAAGTTTAAGGAAGTACTTTATGCTAATAACTCTTAGTAGAACAACAAAACTAAAATATACTTAAGAGTATGATGCAAGTAATACATGAGTTTAAGGATGCTTAAGTCATTACATTTACGCTTAAGGAAGTACATTAAGCTTATCAAAAAAAAAAATTAAAACAGCTTATATGCTTAGAACTATAATGACAGTAATATGCAATATACTTTTACTAAAGTGTCATTTACGTCAAAAGCGCACTTGACGTCAACGATCCTCTCTCGCTGACCTGATCCCGTTGACCTTGGCTGAAAGGTGATGACGTCACGGCAGGAATCCAATGATAATCCCTCCTTTTCCCCTCTCTCTCCCCTCCTTCCTCTTCCCCCACCGATTATTCCTTCCTCCTTGCTTCCTTTCCCCCATCTTCAAGGACGCCACAGGTGTTTTCTCAGGTTGAGCTGGAAAAAGGGGAAGGAAGAAAGGAGAGAGAAAGAGGGGAGGGTAAGAGAGAGAGAGAGAGATATACACACACACGCAGATGGGCAGACAAACAGAGAGACAGGCAGATAGAGACAAAGACAGAGACAGACAGAAAGAGAGAGAGAGAGAGAGATTGATGGATAGATAAATAGATAGAGAGAGAGAGAGAGAGAGAGAGAGACCACAGATGGGCAGACAAACAGAGAGACAGACAGAGAGAGTCAAAGACAGAGACAGACAGAGATAGACAAAAACAAAGGCAGACAGAGGAAGAGAGATAGATAAATAGAAAGAGAGAGAGAGAGAGAGAGACAGAGAGAGAGAGAGAGAGAGAGAGAGAGAGAGAGAGAGAGAGAGAGAGACAGAGAGCGAGAGAGAGAGAGAGAGAGAGAGAGAGAGAGAGAGACAGACAGACAGACAGACAGACAGACAGACAGACAGACAGAGAGAGAGAGACCGTGCTAAAGTAAGCTCGGCAGTTTGGGTGTGAGGGCAACGGGTTCGAGAAGAGAGGTTAGGGGATGGGTAGGATAGGGGATAGGAGGGGGGGAGGGGAATAGAAGAAGGAGGGGATTGGAGAGGGGGAGAAGCAGGTGTAGATGTTCCCACACTCGGCAAGACGTACAGACCCTCCTTGAGTTGCCACTGAGTGTATATCTGCGTCTTACACTGATCAGTAGTCTTTTAAATGGTATCACATTATATAATCTATTCATATTATCCACCCTAAAAAAAACACCAAATAAAATCAATCCTCACCTTCTTAACATTTATATAAATCATTAATTAATTCTCGAATGAAAAAAAAAAAATCGCACTTCTTTTCTATTCCTCACTGCCTTCAGTTGCCAAGTTTTGGTTTTCTGCATGAATGACAGGTGTCCGACCCTGTAATCATCTATTAACTCCCTGGTAACCTTGACCTGGAAGTGATAGAAATAACTGGAGAGAGAGAGAGAGAGAGAGAGAGAGAGAGAGAGAGAGAGAGAGAGAGAGAGAGAGTGAGAGAGAGAGAGAGAGAGAGAGAGAGAGAGAGGGGGGGGGGGGGGAGAGGGAGAGAGAGAGAGAGAGAGAGAGAGAGAGAGAGAGAGAGAGAGAGAGAGAGAGTAGAGAGAGAGAGAGAGAGAGAGGGAGAGAGAAGGAGAGAGAGAGAGAGAGAGAGAGAGAGAGAGAGAGAGAGGGAGAGAGAAGGAGAGAGAGACAGAGAGAGAGGAGAGAGAGAGAGAGAGAGAGAGAGAGAGAGAGAGAGAGAGAGAGAGAGAGAGAGAGAGAGAGAGAGAGAGAGAGAGAGAGAGAGAGAGAGAGAGAGAGAGAGAGAGAGAGAGAGCAAGAGAGAGAGAGAGAGAGAGAGAGAGAGAGAGAGAGAGAGAGAGAGAGAGAAAGAGAGAGGGGGGGGGGAGGGAGGGAGGCAGGGAGGGAGATTGAGAGAGAGGAGGGTAGAGATAGAGGGGGGGAGGGAGACAGGGAGGGCGATGGAGAGAGAGGAGGGGGGAGACAGGGAGGGAGATTGAGAGAGAGGAGGGGAGAGAACGATAGAGAGAGAGAGAGGGGGGGAGGGAGGGAGAGAGAAAGAGAGAGAGAGGGAGGAAGGAGGGGGAGAGAGAGAGGGGGGGGGACAGGGAGGAAGAGAGAGAGTGGAAGAGAGAGAGATGGGGGGGGGGGGCAGAGATAGTGGTGAATACATACATACATACAGAGAGAGAGGGAAGGGGGGAGAGTGAGAGAGAGAGAGAGAGATAAAGAGGGGGGAACAGGGAGGAAGAGAGATATAGAGGGGGGGAACAGGAAGGAAGAGAGAAAGAGGAATAGAGAGAGAGAGAGAGAGAGAGAGAGACAGAGAGAGAGGGAGGCATGGAGGGAACGAGATAAAGAAAGAGAGAGAGAGAGAGAGAGGGGGGGGGAGGGAAGGAGAGAGAGAGAGAGAGAGAGAGAGAGAGACGGAGAAGAATGATGATAATGATAACGGCGATAAATAATAGTAAGGATAATGATAATGATCATGTTAATGATGATGAAAAAAATACTATGACCATAATGATAATGGTCCTGATAATAATAATGATAATGATAATGTCAATAATAATGATGATGATGATGATAATGATAATAACAGTAGTAATAAGGATAATAATGATACTGCTACTATCACTACTAATAATAAGAATAATGATAATAGTGATACAAGTAATAGTGATGAAAATTATGAAAATGTCGATGATAATAATAGGAATGATGACAACGGTAGTAGTAGTGATAATGATCACAATAATACTAATAATGATAATAGTAATGATGATAATGATAATAAAATTATGATAATGATAATGATAAAAATAATTATATTACTGATAATAGTTAGTACCATTATTATTATCTTTTTATTATTGTTGTTGTTATTATTATTGTTATTACTATTGTTGTTATTATTATTATTATCATTATTATTATCACTATTGTTATCATTATTGTTATTACCATTATTATCATTATTATTAACACTTATCATTGTTATTATTATTATTCTTTCAATAACTATTCTCATTACTATTATCGTTATTATTATTATCATTATTTTTCCTATTATTAATACTCTTATTATCATTATTAGCATTATTGTTGTCAATGTTATTGTCATAAAAATAATAATAATAATAATAATAATAATAATAATATAATAGTAATGATGATAACAATCATAAAAATATCCTTTCGGGAATAATGACCTTGCGTAAATAAACAGTATAGATGTGTGTGTGTGTGTGTGTGTGTGTGTGTGTGTGTGTGTGTGTATGTGTGTGTGTGTGTGTGTAGGTAAATAGTTACAGAAATAACTACACACACCCACACCCACACACACACACACACACACACACACACACACACACACACTCACACTCACACACACACACACACACACACACACACCTTTACTGTGTATTTACACAAGGCAATTATTCCCGTAAGATCATTTAGCATTCTCTTTCTGTCGGCGGATGAGATGAAAAGAAGAAAGGAATTCTAATTTACGGAATGTTATTTTTGACATGTGTCTTCTTCAAAGGTAAAACTAATTTTGCCTGTTGATTCAAGAGATGAGTCTTTTTCATGTCATTCTGCAAAAGGAATGGCGGAAACAAGTCGGCCGGGAGAGAGATTAAGGAATATCAAACATCAAGAAGCCTTTAACAGACACTGTTCTATCACTGAAAGAGAAATCTCACGGTTACAGTGCGTACACGGAAACACACATAAAGCCGCACGTACATATACTTACTTACAAATACACATGCACATACATACTCACGCATAAAAACATTAATACACATACACACATTAAAATACACCCACCTACACATAAAAACTTACATAAATACACACAAACACACACACACACACACACAAACATATACACAAAAATACCCGCCCTGACGCCCACACAAACACACGATCGCACATACACACAAACGCGAGCATAAACGCACACACAAAGCTGAGCAACATGTCAAATTAATCTCAAATTAAGCGAAAATTGGGTTCCCAGCGCAGCATTAGGATTGGCTCAGAGCTGTATACTTAAGCATTCCGCGTGCATGTGAGTCTTCACTCAAGTGATGAAATCCTGGGCCTTTCGACTACCCGTGACTGAGCAGCTTAATCAGCATCCTTCGCCTTTCTTGTTCCCTCTCTTTATCGGGGTTTCTTCTCTCTTTTGGATTTGCCTTCTCTCGCTTTTGTGTGATTATTTCTTATTCTAACGTTATTCGTAAATGAATAACTAAATATATATATATATATATACAAACATATATATATATATATATATATATATATATATATATATATATATATATGTATATATATACAATTACACACATACACAAACACACACACACACATATACATATATATGTATATATATATATATATATATATATATATATATATATATATATATAGGTAGATATATAGATAGATAAATAGATAGATAGATAGATATGTGTGTGTGTGTGTGTGTGTGTGATGTACCAAAAGTAGGACTTATTCACTCTTACATATACCTATATACATACATATATAAATATATGTACACACACACACACACACACACACACACACACACACACACACTCATATATATATATATGTATATATATATATATATGAATGCCGCGATGATCCAGTGGTAAGCGCACTGGACGCCGACCCTTGTGGTCCCGAGTTCAATCCCCCGTCGCGGCGGTTGTAAAAATGCCTGCGCTCCGACTGCTGGCTCGAGCCCGATCTCACGGCGTGAAAACGACATATCGCCTTGAGAATTCAAACTTAGATGTCGTAGGGGAAGTCGCCGCCGCACAAGTATTAACGCACCAAACCGCGGTTGATTAGGAAGGGCATCCAATCAGACAAGAGTGGTACCACCAAATAACCACTTAGCAGTGAATTGAGAGAGAGATATGTCCTGCAGTGGAATAAATGGCATTTGAAAAAAAAAGAATAAATAAAATAGATAAATTAAAGAGTAAATTATATATATATATATATATATATATATATCCATGTGTTTATGTGTGTGTGTGTGTGTGTGTCTATCTGTATCATCAACATCACCATCATCATAACTACCATATGCGTATACATCTATTTGCAAACCGATTTACCTACTAATCCCATTTGTAAAAGAGACGCCACCAATCTGAAAGGGTGCTCTCCGACAGAGGAAAATGCTTTTACTTTCCTCCGCTCTCTCTGCCTCGTCTTGTTCTTGTTGAATAAATTCCCTGTGAGGCGGGAACAGAACGGCAAACCAGCGGGTGTCTAGGAGTGCTCGTGAGCGTTTCAAAATCTCCCATGTTCTCATGTCAGAATGGGATCGGTGGAGCGGCAAGCAAACAAATTGAGATGCATGCGGATTTCTTGCGCAAAGGTGTTCTCTAGTTTAAAGATAAACGTAGTGGAGGACGTGGTTTTAGCTGTCCTTTTCCAGGGAGTTAGCTTTGTTTTGCATTCACGCTATTTGGGATTTATATAGGAGTGATGTGATAAGTCTACGGGTGTAAACCCACATTTCCGTGCTGATCGCCTAGCAAAGTCAGCATGTGACAAACAAAGTGTGGACATAGATCTTGGGATACCTCTTTCTAGGATTTTCTACATCATTAAAGCCTCCTTCAGAGAGGACTTGACTGAGTTGATTAATTCTCACAGCCCTGAAAGCTGTAGCATAAAGCACTATGACCGGTTTAGGCAAGATTCCTTCATATATGGTTTATATAAAACAAGAACAAGACAGTGTGATGTTGTGACTGCAGGCTTTGATATAGATTGTATTGGCAGGTCAGTAAAACTTGTAATGTCGAAGAAACTAAGTGTAAACTGTGTAATGAAGAATATAAGCGAACACTTGTACATTATATCTCAGAGTGCCATGTGATACAGCCTTTCAGGCCACCTAGCATGAGGTACGGAGAACTATGTAACTACTTCATATCATCTGATGCCCTAGAAGATATACTTACGTTGTATCCTAAATTTGGAGTGTAGTATCACATAACCGAATGTAAAATGTATTAATGCTTTCCAACGCCCAAGCTATATGCCGGCGTGGCAGATGAGTGGATAAAGGACTGTGCAATTGTTCCTTTCCTTAAACTGATAAAAGTACTCATAGCAATGTTATAGGCTAAAATTCAAATGTAACACTATGTAATGTTATGACCATGCATTAAATGTACCACAGCTTGCCCACGCCTGTGCAGTTAGCCAGGGTGGTAAATAAAGGACTAAACTAAACTAAACTGTTTGTTTATCAGTGAGCGAAAATCGTATTTTTACGATTTCTCTTTTATTTTCACCCCGTATTTTCTTCATTGTATCACTATCAAGTATACATAGATGCATTTACATGCATCTTTTTTTTCTCTGATAACTTGTTGGCACCTAATATTACGTTTATTTTCTAATTATTTATAGGATGACCCAATATCCGCTTTAGTCTTCAGTATATCCAGAATTAAATTCTTATTCTCCAATCATAAACATTTTTCTCTCACAATCGACTATTTTCACTGTCATTTGTTTTATCTTATATTGCGCCCCTCTGAGAACTACTCAAATATTTTTATCCAGATGGGCACTATCTGTTATTTCCTAGGTGTGGTTTCTCCAAAATTTACCTTTAGAACACACACCATAAAAGAGGATTAATCATACAGGGTATTATGATCTAATTTCAACCTTAGAGGTAACTGAGAGAATGGGTAATATCAAAACACTTAATAAGCTTACAAATTTTAGTTAACATTAGGAATCATAAATCATTACACTTTTACAATAATATAAACATACTTTTACCAAAATATTCAGCTACTCCAACTTGTCACTAGTTGGTCTTCTCAGCTGTCTTCTTTTCTTTTCATCCATCTCCTGGGCTCCCAAGAGATATTTTCTTTCCTATTATTGTGCACAGCACCAGGAACCAATAAATCCCAATCTTCAGCAAAACCATTAAAAAAAACAAAAAATATAAACTAAAAAAAATAAACTAAACAATAAACAAAAAAATAAACATTATAATAAACTAAAAATTAAACCCATTCCTAGAAAAGAAACAATATTCTAGTTTAGGAATGATAAACAATATAATGTTATAAATCTAAATAAGTATTTCGTAAAAGAACAAAATATATCTTGCAAACAAACAAATTACGTATAGCATTTATGTTATTATACATGA
The DNA here is from genome assembly GCF_019202785.1 of Penaeus chinensis. Lineage (NCBI taxonomy): Eukaryota > Metazoa > Arthropoda > Malacostraca > Decapoda > Penaeidae > Penaeus > Penaeus chinensis. The sequence goes on from NC_061830.1 coordinate 5,601,823, forward strand.
TCTGAGTAATTGTATGCACATTCTAGTAAATTTTGACTAAACATCATTTCAATAGTATACAATTATAAATGTTAAGAACACTTACGCTTTGAATGGGTTTTAAATTCTTAATAATAATGAGAGAGACACATCTGGATGTTGTTCAGTGCCAGGTGCCAGCCTCCAGCTGTGAAGAAGACATACTATTTATCTCTAATTTCTAGTTTGATCTCCAATATTTACAGCCCTTTTGTTCTATAAATCAAATATATAGTATCTTATGACTTTATTAATTATATAATTACAGTTGAACATTCTTTCTTACCTCGGATATTTCATGATAATCTAAAAGACTTTCAGGCTGTTGTATGGCACTCTTCTCTGATCTCTTTCTCTCTCTCTCTCTATGGTTATAACAACAGTATCAGGCTTTAGTACTGTATATATTTCAAAATTTAAAGTCTACTCAGATCACATATAGTACAACCATATAGTTCTTCTTAACCTATACATGCATAATTTTCAGAACTTAAATGAATTTATTCAATAACAAAGATAGTACACATGGTTTTCTTAATCAAAATATCAATTATACAACCTTAATTTAACGGTACTATTGACATATAACAGTGTACCCTTTAAATAAAGAAAATGTATGGTGTGGTAAACAAAAAAAAAAAACAGTACTTTGTAGGGTAGACTATTATACTTTACAATTTCCCAATCTTAATAAAAAAATAATATAGAAATATATGAACTTTATATAAAACTATTAAAATAAAGTGTCTATAAAATAATTAAGTACTTCTATCTTACATAGCTACAGACAAAAAAACTGAGGTATATATGAGTAATGCATATGCATAAAGACCAAGTGAGGTATATACAGGGTGGTTTCAAGACGAATTTTTGGGTCATTCTAACTTCACATCCCTTGTGCTCATTACACACCTTTGGGGTTAGGGGAGACCAAAAATTCGTTGTAAAAAAAATATAGGAACAAATTAATCACAATCAAGTATACTACCCTTATCAAAAATCATTTTCCAAGTTATCGGTCAATACCAATATTAACATCACCAATGTCTTGTCCACTCCTTTTCTGCTGTATTCAGAAATGTTACACATTCTGGTGCTCGAGGAGGGTAGACATATCACTAGATTGTATACACTAGTTTCTTACAAATTTTGTATCGTTATGTTAGACAATACTGGGTCACTCTACCAAAATACAGCCAGAGAATCTGAACTTTATACAATTGACAGGCCCTAAATGTTGCAAGAAATCACATCAACTTCCCCAGCCCTATAGAGAATCAGCGGATGTACTAATTGTTTCTGACCTTGCACTTCTTGCATCATCGACGTATTAGATACTCTAGCTTAGTGCTCAACTGGGTCCACATTTAGCCATACACAACTGATTGGGGACCTTCAGGTAGATACTTATTCTTACAACTCCTTAACCTAAATCCCTAGCAATTTGTTTCATGAAGTCAAATGTATCTAAATTCATAATATATTATACAAGTCAACAATATAAGTCAGACTATCATTCATAAGAATGTTCTCGATCTACTATATCCAGGTGTCCTCACGACCCGTTCATAAGAAACAACAATCTTCTTCAATCCTAACAGTTACTCTACTAACTCTAAGCTAGGATACATTCAAAATCACGTCCTATCCTGGCCAAGGCATAGGCTTTCTTCAAATTCTTCACATTAAATCTCACAATAGGGTAGTACAAATGAAACTCAATTCTTCAGCTTAATATTATAGCACCAATATTAGCACCACGTAACACAATAAAAATTAATACCTAACTTGTCTTTAAGCATTCCTGTGGATTCTATAGTTAACATTTCTATTACCTCTACTACTATATTATACAGTATAATCCTCAAATCTTTTGGGTGGTCTCCTAACTCTAACATCTGTAAGTATCCCTTGCTCTTCATCTGCATTAAGATACTTCTCTTCAATTGTCTCTAGTATCTCTTCTCTATCAATAAAAACTTTCAACTTTTCAGCGGCTCTGTCCACTGTATTTCCATTAAATACATTCTCTAATTTATATGCACGTCCTCCATCAACAACGTTAATAATCTTAAATGGTCCCTTCCATTTCCTATTTAATTTAGCAGCAGTATTAGGGATTGGTTCCTCAACATAGACCCATGCTAAGTCTCCAACTTCTAATTGTTTGTTCTTTCTACCCACATTTGCCTTTTGTACGTATTTCTGGGTCGTGCGTTTCAAAGTTTCTTTCAGCAAGTTTTTCACGTCTAATTTATCTTCCTCATTCACCTCATCAGCTGGTAACATTAGGTGTCCTACTTCTCTGTTGGGATGCCTTCCATAAAATGCAAAATAAGGTGAAGTACCTAAGGAAGTGTGCACAGCTTCATTCATTGCCTTTTCAGTTTCTGAAATGTGACTGGGCCATGTATTTGGATGTTCTTGACTCAGAATGGCAAGTACGGTCTTAAGAGTTCTATGGGCTCTTTCTATAACTGAATTACCCCGAGGATGGTATGGTATAGAAAATCCTTGTTTTATTCCTGCTTTCTTACAGAACTCCCTAAATTCTGCTCCAGTAAACTCTCCTCCATTATCTGAAATCACTAAGCGAGGAGTTCCAAATCTACAGATATCCTTCTTGAATTCAGTAGCAACTGCTGTTGTACTCTTGTTTCTTAAAGGGTAAATTCTCAAGAATCTAGAAAAGTGGTCAATGACAGTAAGACAATATCTAAATCCTGCCCTACTTCCATGCAAATCAATTAGATCTATGGATACTCTCTGACCATTATCCTCTACTGGTGGTAAATCTCTCCACTGATGTATTATTGACCCATGTCCTTTAAATTGTTGACATGATTTACATGATTTTACATAGTTCTTCACATCTTTCAACAAGGTAGGCCAATAGAAGTACTGCTTGGCTTTTGCAACGGTCTTATGTTCTCCAAAATGGAATCATTATGGGCTATAGAGCAAGCAACTGGTATTAAAGTCCTGGGAACTACAAGGCAAGATCTGGTTTTTACCCATTTCTTCTCTTTTTAGATATAGAATGTGGTCTCTAATTTCAAAGTGATAAAAGGGTCTGTTGCCTGGAATTCGCTTTGGTATGGTACTTCCTTCTAAAAACTCTATCAATTTAGTCCAAACTTTATCATCCCTTTGAGCATGTTTGATTTTCTCCACTGTCAGTCCCAAGAACCTAATATCATTACTTGGTTGTAATGCTTTATCACTCCCCTTGGTGATAGCTCCTATGGGTCTACTAAGAGTGTCTGGTACAGTATGTTTTGTGCCTTTCTTGTATTTGATTTTATAAATGTATTCCCTCATTTCTAAAATATATCTAGACATTCTGGGACAAGCTGTTCTCTTCTTAAACACAGTGGTTAGTGGCTGATGATCAGTAACGATGGTGAAAGGCTTACACCAAAGATAATGGTTGAAAATCTACAGGCATTAATGATAGCCAATGCTTCCTTATCAGTGACTGAATACTTTCTTTCTGTGGAATTTAACTTCTTAGAATAGTATCCTATAGGTCTTAGATCATCATGATCCTTCTGCATTAATACTCACCGATGTGGGTATCACTAGCATCTGTGTGTAGTTCAAATTCTTTAGTTTGGTCAGCTTTAACTAAGACAGGAGCACTTACTACTTTGCTTTCAGTGTTATAAAGGCATTATTACAGGCATCATTCCACTCAAATTTTACATCTTTCCTTGTCAAATTTGTTAAAGGTTCAGCTATTAGAGCAAAATTTGGTATATGCTTCCTATAAAAATTGCACATGCCAATGATCTTCTTATTTGTTTGACACTTTGGGGAGGAGGCATTTTATTAATTGCTTCCAGGTTCTTTTTGTTAGGTTTGATTCCTTTCTCACTTATAATATGTCCCAAAAACTTAACTTCTTTCTTGCCAAAATCACATTTGGATAGATTTACTTTCATTCCATCAGTTTTTAGCCTTTGAAATGTTTCTTGTAATCTTCTAGCATTTGTTGATAGGAGTCTGCCCAGAGAACTACATCATCTAATAATTTCTGCACAAGCCCTTCTTAATTAGGGGGCTTAATACTTCTTGCATTTTCCTAGTAAATATGGCAGGGCTAATTGATAATCCAAAAGGCAAACGCTTAAATCTATATAAACTTAAGCCATCTGAAAAGAAGTTAAATCTTTAGAGGCTTCATCTAGGGCTACTTGAAAATAAGCATCTTTCATATCTAATGTGCAGTTTCAATTTCCTTTCCAGCACTTTCTTTACTAATTCCGCTAATCTAGGGGAGAGGCTGTACATCCATTTTTATTTTCTTATTGATTGCCCTGAAAGTCTATACACATACGTTTTGACCCATCCGGTTTGCCAACAAGTACTATTGGTGATAAATATGCAGCAGTGGATTCTTCAATTACTCTCTCTCTATCCTATTTTGAATCATCTCTGCAATTATCTTCTTCGACTGTTCAGGGTACCTATACAGTGGCATTCGGACTGGCTCATTATCTACTGTAGGAATATGGGCTTCAGCTACTTTTAATTGACTAATTCCGTCTCATCAAGGATGAACAAATTGTTGTTGTCCAGAATTACCTCTGTTAATAACTCCTGTTGGTCTTTAGTAAGGTGTTTCCAGTCCATTTTCTCAATAAGTGTTCTTAGACGTGTTCTTCGATCACCACTACTTGGACCTTATCACTATGAGGAACTAAGCTGTTGTCAATTTCGCCAACGTTTCCTATTTATTAGTTTCCCCAAAGACCCACAGCATACTCTACAATCTCTCATTGAGGTTTTCATTACTTTTTCAATTTGCTCTTGTGGTAGAAGGTGAAAATGAGGACCACATAGCATAATATTTTCCTCCTTCTTGGATTCTTCTGAAAGTGTTCTTACAAGTTCTACTTTATTACCATTTCTACCCCATTTAAGTCTAAATATGTAATTTGTTCTTCCTTTTATGACTGTATACTCTCCAATCTTGGTCCCTGGAGTGAACTTAATGGGTTTCTTTCCTATATGAATAACTGGCATGTCAAAACCCTTTTTTCAATCTATCACATAACAACATTATTCAAGTTGGCCTATTTATTTTTGACTTTTCTTCCGCTCTTCACCTTTTCAAAACAAATGATCTGTCCTACTTGGAAATCTTTATGGGTTATTCTCAGATGGGTAACTTTTCCTGGAGGACACACGGTCTTTTGGTTTACATGTAAGCATTTTTCTGAACCAAATTTAGGATTTTTCATTTCTAAATCACACGTTCCTTCTTTACATTGTACCTTATAGATTGATCGGCCAACTGTGTTGTAGATCTTATACTGTTGTTCTCCCCAATATAGATCTTGAGTTCTCTCATTCCATGTAAATTTTGCTTTGCCTATCATATCAGCACCCATCAAAACATCTGTGGTTAGATACTCATCAGGGACAATTATCATCTTTTGTTGAATGGCAACATTTGGGGATACTAACACCTGAACCTGAATTTCACCTCGGACTTTGAGTAATGTGTTGGTCACTGAGTGTAGGACTTTACTACTTGGTCTAATTTTTTTCTTCTAATTCAAGTGTCTGGAGCACACTATATTTCATCAACGTGGCAGAGGAACCCGTGTCGACAAAAAGCTGAAAGTTGTCTATTATCAACCATAATCATAATAATGGGCGTATCAATCTTTCTAATCTGGTTGATGTTGCTTATCTTAACTTTTCTATTTGGGTCTGATTTCTGATATTCATTTATTTCCTTCCTAGGAAAACAATTCCCTAATTGCTGCTTTAATTGCTATTCACTGGTTGGGTTACCATTGTTCTGTGCTCTCATATCAGTCTTACCAGGGCATCCAGAATGACCTTTTCTTTTTCCCTCTGCTAGGCAGTCAAAACAACTTCTGACAGGAGGTTTTCGTGGACATTTACTACGAAGATGTTGCTCCCATTTTGACACCAACCACAAGGATAAACAACTATATCTTTGGGATTGACTGTCTCTTTGACCTCTACTCTGTTCACCTGTGAACGAAAGTAACTGCGTTTCCCCTTTTTAATTCTGTCAGAAATGCTTCTCCCATCCCTCACTAGCACATACTTTTAACCTATATTTGATGGATTCTGGTAAGTTTTCCATCATCACTGTCTTCCACATTTGTTCCTCTTTTGGGGTTTGTTCTTGTGGAAATGCTCTAGCTATGGTCCTAAATCTAGCTCGAAATTATTCACAAACTCCCTAGGGTCTTCATCCAATGCGTAACCTCTACTACATAATTCTCTGTAGGCTTCCATTGCATTTTGAGGTCTACTGAACTGGTTCATTAGAATCTTTTCTATGTCTTTAAATTTTCCACCATCTGGAAGGCTTTCTAATTCACCATCTACAAAGGTTCGCAGATCTCTTTCCATTCTGTTTAAGGCAATATTCTTACAGAGTACATCATCTTCTCCTCCTAACTGTTTTACCTGTTTTGTAAACAACTTAATATTACTGAGAGCATCAAGTCCATGTAGGTCTTTCATGCTCAACTTTTCAATATCCTTACTTCTTAGAGTATGGAACTGAGTGACAAGTGGAATGCTTTGATTAGGCTGAGCAATATTAGCTTGATGTACAGTCCGCTCAGGTCTGGCAGGAGTAGAAAAGAGTGGGTCTGATTCTAAACGAGAACCTATCCTCAAAGTAGTCACTTCTGACAATAAATTTTGATACTTATCTTCCAAATCCTCTCTTTTACTCTTTTCCTGATCTCTAGCCTCTCTTAGTTCTGCCAGAACTGTATACATTTTATTTAAACTTATATTTAATTCAATCACTTCATTCTGCAAGACATGCATTTCTACTTTAGGATCTTTCTCACTTTCCTTCGTATCTACACCGGATTCATCTCCATGCAGATTTCAGAACTCATTTTGAAAATAACAAAATAACTACAACTTCAAAAAATTACAAAACAGTATTCTTTAATATCTCTTCTTTCAGTACATTAGGCTGAAATTAATTTGATCATATCCCACCTTAGCTGCCACCAATATATTGCGCCCCTTGAGAACTACTCAAATATTTTTATCCAGATGGGCACTATCTGTTATTTCCTAGGTGTGGTTTCTCCAAAATTTACCTTTAGAACACACACCATAAAAGAGGATTAATCATACAGGGTATTATGATCTAATTTCAACCTTAGAGGTAACTGAGAGAATGGGTAATATCAAAACACTTAATAAGCTTACAAATTTTAGTTAACATTAGGAATCATAAATCATTACACTTTTACAATAATATAAACATACTTTTACCAAAATATTCAGCTACTCCAACTTGTCACTAGTTGGTCTTCTCAGCTGTCTTCTTTTCTTTTCATCCATCTCCTGGGCTCCCAAGAGATATTTTCTTTCCTATTATTGTGCACAGCACCAGGAACCAATAAATCCCAATCTTCAGCAAAACCATTAAAAAAACTAAAAATATAAACTAAAAAAAATAAACTAAACAATAAACAAAAAAAATAAACATTATAATAAACTAAAAATTAAACCCATTCCTAGAAAAGAAACAATATTCTAGTTTAGGAATGATAAACAATATAATGTTATAAATCTAAATAAGTATTTCGTAAAAGAACAAAATATATCTTGCAAACAAACAAATTACGTATAGCATTTATGTTATTATACATGATCTGAGTAATTGTATGCACATTCTAGTAAATTTTGACTAAACATCATTTCAATAGTATACAATTATAAATGTTAAGAACACTTACGCTTTGAATGGGTTTTAAATTCTTAATAATAATGAGAGAGACACATCTGGATGTTGTTCAGTGCCAGGTGCCAGCCTCCAGCTGTGAAGAAGACATACTATTTATCTCTAATTTCTAGTTTGATCTCCAATATTTACAGCCCTTTTGTTCTATAAATCAAATATATAGTATCTTATGACTTTATTAATTATATAATTACAGTTGAACATTCTTTCTTACCTCGGATATTTCATGATAATCTAAAAGACTTTCAGGCTGTTGTATGGCACTCTTCTCTGATCTCTTTCTCTCTCTCTCTCTATGGTTATAACAACAGTATCAGGCTTTAGTACTGTATATATTTCAAAATTTAAAGTCTACTCAGATCACATATAGTACAACCATATAGTTCTTCTTAACCTATACATGCATAATTTTCAGAACTTAAATGAATTTATTCAATAACAAAGATAGTACACATGGTTTTCTTAATCAAAATATCAATTATACAACCTTAATTTAACGGTACTATTGACATATAACAGTGTACCCTTTAAATAAAGAAAATGTATGGTGTGGTAAACAAAAAAAAAAAACAGTACTTTGTAGGGTAGACTATTATACTTTACAATTTCCCAATCTTAATAAAAAAATAATATAGAAATATATGAACTTTATATAAAACTATTAAAATAAAGTGTCTATAAAATAATTAAGTACTTCTATCTTACATAGCTACAGACAAAAAAACTGAGGTATATATGAGTAATGCATATGCATAAAGACCAAGTGAGGTATATACAGGGTGGTTTCAAGACGAATTTTTGGGTCATTCTAACTTCACATCCCTTGTGCTCATTACACACCTTTGGGGTTAGGGGAGACCAAAAATTCGTTGTAAAAAAAATATAGGAACAAATTAATCACAATCAAGTATACTACCCTTATCAAAAATCATTTTCCAAGTTATCGGTCAATACCAATATTAACATCACCAATGTCTTGTCCACTCCTTTTCTGCTGTATTCAGAAATGTTACACATTCTGGTGCTCGAGGAGGGTAGACATATCACTAGATTGTATACACTAGTTTCTTACAAATTTTGTATCGTTATGTTAGACAATACTGGGTCACTCTACCAAAATACAGCCAGAGAATCTGAACTTTATACAATTGACAGGCCCTAAATGTTGCAAGAAATCACATCAACTTCCCCAGCCCTATAGAGAATCAGCGGATGTACTAATTGTTTCTGACCTTGCACTTCTTGCATCATCGACGTATTAGATACTCTAGCTTAGTGCTCAACTGGGTCCACATTTAGCCATACACAACTGATTGGGGACCTTCAGGTAGATACTTATTCTTACAACTCCTTAACCTAAATCCCTAGCAATTTGTTTCATGAAGTCAAATGTATCTAAATTCATAATATATTATACAAGTCAACAATATAAGTCAGACTATCATTCATAAGAATGTTCTCGATCTACTATATCCAGGTGTCCTCACGACCCGTTCATAAGAAACAACAATCTTCTTCAATCCTAACAGTTACTCTACTAACTCTAAGCTAGGATACATTCAAAATCACGTCCTATCCTGGCCAAGGCATAGGCTTTCTTCAAATTCTTCACATTAAATCTCACAATAGGGTAGTACAAATGAAACTCAATTCTTCAGCTTAATATTATAGCACCAATATTAGCACCACGTAACACAATAAAAATTAATACCTAACTTGTCTTTAAGCATTCCTGTGGATTCTATAGTTAACATTTCTATTACCTCTACTACTATATTATACAGTATAATCCTCAAATCTTTTGGGTGGTCTCCTAACTCTAACATCTGTAAGTATCCCTTGCTCTTCATCTGCATTAAGATACTTCTCTTCAATTGTCTCTAGTATCTCTTCTCTATCAATAAAAACTTTCAACTTTTCAGCGGCTCTGTCCACTGTATTTCCATTAAATACATTCTCTAATTTATATGCACGTCCTCCATCAACAACGTTAATAATCTTAAATGGTCCCTTCCATTTCCTATTTAATTTAGCAGCAGTATTAGGGATTGGTTCCTCAACATAGACCCATGCTAAGTCTCCAACTTCTAATTGTTTGTTCTTTCTACCCACATTTGCCTTTTGTACGTATTTCTGGGTCGTGCGTTTCAAAGTTTCTTTCAGCAAGTTTTTCACGTCTAATTTATCTTCCTCATTCACCTCATCAGCTGGTAACATTAGGTGTCCTACTTCTCTGTTGGGATGCCTTCCATAAAATGCAAAATAAGGTGAAGTACCTAAGGAAGTGTGCACAGCTTCATTCATTGCCTTTTCAGTTTCTGAAATGTGACTGGGCCATGTATTTGGATGTTCTTGACTCAGAATGGCAAGTACGGTCTTAAGAGTTCTATGGGCTCTTTCTATAACTGAATTACCCCGAGGATGGTATGGTATAGAAAATCCTTGTTTTATTCCTGCTTTCTTACAGAACTCCCTAAATTCTGCTCCAGTAAACTCTCCTCCATTATCTGAAATCACTAAGCGAGGAGTTCCAAATCTACAGATATCCTTCTTGAATTCAGTAGCAACTGCTGTTGTACTCTTGTTTCTTAAAGGGTAAATTCTCAAGAATCTAGAAAAGTGGTCAATGACAGTAAGACAATATCTAAATCCTGCCCTACTTCCATGCAAATCAATTAGATCTATGGATACTCTCTGACCATTATCCTCTACTGGTGGTAAATCTCTCCACTGATGTATTATTGACCCATGTCCTTTAAATTGTTGACATGATTTACATGATTTTACATAGTTCTTCACATCTTTCAACAAGGTAGGCCAATAGAAGTACTGCTTGGCTTTTGCAACGGTCTTATGTTCTCCAAAATGGGAATCATTATGGGCTATAGAGCAAGCAACTGGTATTAAAGTCCTGGGAACTACAAGGCAAGATCTGGTTTTACCCATTTCTTCTCTTTTTAGATATAGAATGTGGTCTCTAATTTCAAAGTGATAAAAGGGTCTGTTGCCTGGAATTCGCTTTGGTATGGTACTTCCTTCTAAAAACTCTATCAATTTAGTCCAAACTTTATCATCCCTTTGAGCATGTTTGATTTTCTCCACTGTCAGTCCCAAGAACCTAATATCATTACTTGGTTGTAATGCTTTATCACTCCCCTTGGTGATAGCTCCTATGGGTCTACTAAGAGTGTCTGGTACAGTATGTTTTGTGCCTTTCTTGTATTTGATTTTATAAATGTATTCCCTCATTTCTAAAATATATCTAGACATTCTGGGACAAGCTGTTCTCTTCTTAAACACAGTGGTTAGTGGCTGATGATCAGTAACGATGGTGAAAGGCTTACACCAAAGATAATGGTTGAAAAATCTACAGGCATTAATGATAGCCAATGCTTCCTTATCAGTGACTGAATACTTTCTTTCTGTGGAATTTAACTTCTTAGAATAGTATCCTATAGGTCTTAGATCATCATGATCCTTCTGCATTAATACTCCACCGATGTGGGTATCACTAGCATCTGTGTGTAGTTCAAATTCTTTAGTTTGGTCAGCTTTAACTAAGACAGGAGCACTTACTAACTTTGCTTTCAGTGTTATAAAGGCATTATTACAGGCATCATTCCACTCAAATTTTACATCTTTCCTTGTCAAATTTGTTAAAGGTTCAGCTATTAGAGCAAAATTTGGTATATGCTTCCTATAAAAATTGCACATGCCAATGAATCTTCTTATTTGTTTGACACTTTGGGGAGGAGGCATTTTATTAATTGCTTCCAGGTTCTTTTTGTTAGGTTTGATTCCTTTCTCACTTATAATATGTCCCAAAAACTTAACTTCTTTCTTGCCAAAATCACATTTGGATAGATTTACTTTCATTCCCATCAGTTCTAGCCTTTGAAATGTTTCTTGTAATCTTTCTAGCATTTGTTGATAGGAGTCTGCCCAGAGAACTACATCATCTAAATAATTTCTGCACCAGCCCTTCTTAATTAGGGGGCTTAATACTTCTTGCATTTTCCTAGTAAATATGGCAGGGCTAATTGATAATCCAAAAGGCAAACGCTTAAATCTATATAAACTTAAGCCATCTGAAAAAGAAGTTAAATCTTTAGAGGCTTCATCTAGGGCTACTTGAAAATAAGCATCTTTCATATCTAATGTGCAGTACAATTTCCTTCCAGCACTTTCTTCTACTAATTCCGCTAATCTAGGGAGAGGCTGTACATCCATTTTTATTTTCTTATTGATTGCCCTGAAGTCTATACACATACGTTTTGACCCATCCGGTTTGCCAACAAGTACTATTGGTGATAAATATGCAGCAGTGGATTCTTCAATTACTCCTCTCTCTATCATATTTTGAATCATCTCTGCAATTATCTTCTTCGACTGTTCAGGGTACCTATACAGTGGCATTCGGACTGGCTCATTATCTACTGTAGGAATATGGGCTTCAGCTACTTTTAATTGACCTAATTCCGTCTCATCAAGGATGAACAAATTGTTGTTGTCCAGAATTACCTCTGTTAATAACTCCTGTTGGTCTTTAGTAAGGTGTTTCCAGTCCATTTTCTCAATAAGTGTTCTTAGACGTGTTCTTCGATCACCACTACTCTGGACCTTATCACTATGAGGAACTAAGCTGTTGTCAATTTCGCCAACGTTTCCTACTATTAGTTTCTCCAAAGACCCACAGCATACTCTACAATCTCTCATTGAGGTTTTCATTACTTTTTCAATTTGCTCTTGTGGTAGAAGGTGAAAATGAGGACCACATAGCATAATATTTTCCTCCTTCTTGGATTCTTCTGAAAGTGTTCTTACAAGTTCTACTTTATTACCCATTTCTACCCCATTTAAGTCTAAATATGTAATTTGTTCTTCCTCTATGACTGTATACTCTCCAATCTTGGTACCTGGAGTGAACTTAATGGGTTTCTTTCCTATATGAATAACTGGCATGTCAAAACCCTTTTTCTCATCTATCACATAACAACCATTATTCAAGATTGGCCTATTTATTTTTGACATTCTTCCGCTCTTCACCTTTTCAAAACAAATGATCTGTCCTACTTGGAAATCTTTATGGGTTATTCTCAGATGGGTAACTTTTCCTGGAGGACACACGGTCTTTTGGTTTACATGTAAGCATTTTTCTGAACCAAATTTAGGATTTTTCATTTCTAAATCACACGTTCCTTCTTTACATTGTACCTTATAGATTGATCGGCCAACTGTGTTGTAGATCTTATACTGTTGTTCTCCCCAATATAGATCTTGAGTTCTCTCATTCCATGTAAATTTTGCTTTGCCTATCATATCAGCACCCATCAAAACATCTGTGGTTAGATACTCATCAGGGACAATTATCATCTTTTGTTGAATGGCAACATTTGGGGATACTAACACCTGAACCTGAATTTCACCTCGGACTTTGAGTAATGTGTTGGTCACTGAGTGTAGGACTTTACTACTTGGTCTAATTTTATCTTCTAATTCAAGTGTCTGGAGCACACTATATTTCATCAACGTGGCAGAGGAACCCGTGTCGACAAAAGCTGAAAGTTGTCTATTATCAACCATAATCATAATAATGGGCGTATCAATCTTTCTAATCTGGTTGATGTTGCTTATCTTAACTTTTCTATTTGGGTCTGATTTCTGATATTCATTTATTTCCTTCCTAGGAAAACAATTCCCTAATTGCTGCTTTAATTGCTATTCACTGGTTGGGTTACCATTGTTCTGTGCTCTCATATCAGTCTTACCAGGGCATCCAGAATGACCTTTTCTTTTTCCCTCTGCTAGGCAGTCAAAACAACTTCTGACAGGAGGTTTTCGTGGACATTTACTACGAAGATGTCTGCTCCCATTTTGACACCAACCACAAGGATAAACAACTATATCTTTGGGATTGACTGTCTCTTTGACCTCTACTCTGTTCACCTGTGAACGAAAGTAACTGCGTTCCCTTTCTAATTCTGTCAGAAATGCTTCTCCCATCCCCTCACTAGCACATACTTTTAACCTATATTTGATGGATTCTGGTAAGTTTTCCATCATCACTGTCTTCCACATTTGTTCCTCTTTTGGGGTTTGTTCTTGTGGAAATGCTCTAGCTATGGTCCTAAATCTAGCTCGAAATTTATTCACAAACTCCCTAGGGTCTTCATCCAATGCGTAACCTCTACTACATAATTCTCTGTAGGCTTCCATTGCATTTTGAGGTCTACTGAACTGGTTCATTAGAATCTTTTCTATGTCTTTAAATTTTCCACCATCTGGAAGGCTTTCTAATTCACCATCTACAAAGGTTCGCAGATCTCTTTCCATTCTGTTTAAGGCAATATTCTTACAGAGTACATCATCTTCTCCTCCTAACTGTTTTACCTGTTTTGTAAACAACTTAATATTACTGAGAGCATCAAGTCCATGTAGGTCTTTCATGCTCAACTTTTCAATATCCTTACTTCTTAGAGTATGGAACTGAGTGACAAGTGGAATGCTTTGATTAGGCTGAGCAATATTAGCTTGATGTACAGTCCGCTCAGGTCTGGCAGGAGTAGAAAAGAGTGGGTCTGATTCTAAACGAGAACCTATCCTCAAAGTAGTCACTTCTGACAATAAATTTTGATACTTATCTTCCAAATCCTCTCTTTTACTCTTTTCCTGATCTCTAGCCTCTCTTAGTTCTGCCAGAACTGTATACATTTTATTTAAACTTATATTTAATTCAATCACTTCATTCTGCAAGACATGCATTTCTACTTTAGGATTTTTCTCACTTTCCTTCGTATCTACACCGGATTCATCTCCATGCAGATTTTCAGAACTCATTTTGAAAATAACAAAATAACTACAACTTCAAAAAATTACAAACAGTATTCTTTAATATCTCTTCTTTCAGTACATTAGGCTGAAATTAATTTGATCATATCCCACCTTAGCTGCCACCAATATATTGCGCCCCTCTGAGAACTACTCAAATATTTTTATCCAGATGGGCACTATCTGTTATTTCCTAGGTGTGGTTTCTCCAAAATTTACCTTTAGAACACACACCATAAAAGAGGATTAATCATACAGGGTATTATGATCTAATTTCAACCTTAGAGGTAACTGAGAGAATGGGTAATATCAAAACACTTAATAAGCTTACAAATTTTAGTTAACATTAGGAATCATAAATCATTACACTTTTACAATAATATAAACATACTTTTACCAAAATATTCAGCTACTCCAACTTGTCACTAGTTGGTCTTCTCAGCTGTCTTCTTTTCTTTTCATCCATCTCCTGGGCTCCCAAGAGATATTTTCTTTCCTATTATTGTGCACAGCACCAGGAACCAATAAATCCCAATCTTCAGCAAAACCATTAAAAAAACAAAAAATATAAACTAAAAAAAATAAACTAAACAATAAACAAAAAAATAAACATTATAATAAACTAAAAATTAAACCCATTCCTAGAAAAGAAACAATATTCTAGTTTAGGAATGATAAACAATATAATGTTATAAATCTAAATAAGTATTTCGTAAAAGAACAAAATATATCTTGCAAACAAACAAATTACGTATAGCATTTATGTTATTATACATGATCTGAGTAATTGTATGCACATTCTAGTAAATTTTGACTAAACATCATTTCAATAGTATACAATTATAAATGTTAAGAACACTTACGCTTTGAATGGGTTTTAAATTCTTAATAATAATGAGAGAGACACATCTGGATGTTGTTCAGTGCCAGGTGCCAGCCTCCAGCTGTGAAGAAGACATACTATTTATCTCTAATTTCTAGTTTGATCTCCAATATTTACAGCCCTTTTGTTCTATAAATCAAATATATAGTATCTTATGACTTTATTAATTATATAATTACAGTTGAACATTCTTTCTTACCTCGGATATTTCATGATAATCTAAAAGACTTTCAGGCTGTTGTATGGCACTCTTCTCTGATCTCTTTCTCTCTCTCTCTCTATGGTTATAGCAACAGTATCAGGCTTTAGTACTGTATATATTTCAAAATTTAAAGTCTACTCAGATCACATATAGTACAACCATATAGTTCTTCTTAACCTATACATGCATAATTTTCAGAACTTAAATGAATTT
>NC_061830.1:5637728-5640228 GCF_019202785.1 Penaeus chinensis
TCTTTACAAACAATAATGAAAATAAAATATAAATAAAATAGAACAAGAAAAACAAAAAAACAGTCACATCAACAGTAGATTTTAAATTGTTATTATTATCATTAACATTATTATTGTTATCATTACTAGAATTGTTATTATTTCTTTCATTATTACTATTACTATTATCGTCATTATTATCATTTAATATAATATACATATATAATTTTAAAATAAATAGACAAATAAATCAATAAAATAAATAGACAAATAAATCAATAAAATAAATAGACAAATAAATCAATAAAATAAATAGACAAATAAATCAATAAAATAAATAGACAAATAAATCAATAAAATAAATAGAAAAATAAATCAATAAAAGGTAAACAAGACAAGCAAACAAGTAAACAGACAAGGGGGGGGGGGGGAGTCAACAACTTCCGGCGAGAGAAAGCTGACCTGCATGACCTTTCCTAACTTCTCTGTCGGCGCGAGTGTGACCCTTCCCATTTCCGCCTCCTTTCGTGTTGCCATGGAAACGGTATTTGTGTATGTGTATGTCTCCTTTTGAATATAAATGCGTAAGGGTCCTCTTTTTGGGGTGGGGGGGGGGGAGGGGGGGAGGGATAAAAGTGTCCGGGTGATTTTGCTGTTGTCTCGTCTTTTGAATGTAAATGCTATGTGGGTTTTTTTTTTGTTTGTTTTTTTTTGTTTTTGTGGGGGGGGTGATTTTGTTGTTGTTGTTTTTGATTGGTTTGGTTTGTTAATGGGTATATACTGTTTTTTTTTTTTTTTTAAGTTTGCTGGGAAAGGGTATATATGTGTGTGTATGCGTTTAAGTGTGCTGTGTTTGTGTGTGTGTGTGTGTGTGTTTGTGTGTGTGTGTGTGTGTGTGTGTGTGTGTGTGTGTGTGTGTTTGTGTGTGTGTGTGTGTCTGTGTGTGTATTTGTATGTGTCTGTGTGTGTGTGTGTGTGTGTGTATTTGTATGTGTCTGTGTGTTTGGTTTGTGTGTGCAATTGTATCTGTATATCAATTCTACTAAACATAATCCTCATCTACACATAACAAAGCTAAACATATAAAAAACAATCTATCATTTTCATAAACATTTACAACCCCCCCCCCCCTCCCAACTTCCCCGTTTTCTTCCTATCCTCGGAGGAGAATCAACGGAAACACAACAAATTAACTTCATTACAGCAAACACGACCTGATTAAAACGTGTCCCTCTGCCTGTGTATTTGTTGAACAACCAGCTGCTTCAAAGACTTAATTAAATTAATAGAATGAAATAGGCGTTTTTTTTTTCCAGGTATATCTACTCATATTTTAAATTATCTACTTTTTTAACGGATTTGAAGATTCTCCTTCACCTCCCCCCCCCCCCCCCCCCGCCCCCTTTCTCTCTCTCTATCTATCTACTCCTACTGTTCATATTTGCATATTAAAGGCCTCTATTTGCCGTACACTCTCCGTCCAGGTAAGTTATTAACTTCTCAGAATTTAAAGTTTTTGAATTGTAACGTGGATATGATTACTTATGGTTACTAGTTTAACGGTGATGTATGATAGTTAATATTAATGGTAATGGAAATGACAACAATAGCCATGGAGAGTAATCTTCAACTAACTGTATTCTTTATATGACTTGTTTATGTCTGCATTGGATATATACATATATATAGATACATACATACATACATACATATATATATATATATATATATATATATATATGTACGTATATATATACACATATATGTATATATATGCATCTATATCAATATATATATACATATATATACGTATATATATACATATATATACGTATATATATATATATATATATATATATATATATATGCATATGTGTATATATATGTATATATATAGTGTGTGTGTGTGTGTGTGTGTGTGTGTGTGTGTGTGTGTGTGTGTGTGTGTGTGTGTGTACACTCGCTAAAATAAAGTATCTACGCGGGAGTATATGAAACCGAAACGATCGCTAGGATTTGATTTTAAATGTTGGTACTTGTTTTCAAAGCTCGGAACAGATGAAGCTTCATAATGTGCTCGAATAGTGTTTCTGAGTTGATATGGCTAGGGCCTTGCGCCATACCAATATTAGCAATGGAGATCTAATCGACCATTTGTAGCGTCAAAATTACGCTTTACTCTGAGGGACTGTCAAGTTCAAAAACATCGAGATTCGTTATTTCGAAGCCAACCGTGTCGCTTGTGGATCCAGCGACCCCAAGCAACTGAATCCACCAGAGACGCGGCCAGCAGTGGGCACCCTGGATTCACGATGGAGGAAGATCAAGTAAATGTCATTCAAATCTATAGATCAATGTGCTATATATGAAAGATAAATAGAAAGCTTGCATTAAAGTGCATGAATATCATGAGCTAATGAGAGCCATTTGATATTCGGTGGCAACACCCTCACAGGGTTTGAGAAGGAGGCGTGGCCTGTAGTTTGTGCCACGTCCCCTCACCGTGAGTCATTTTCATTTA
>NC_061830.1:5647728-5655228 GCF_019202785.1 Penaeus chinensis
CTCTTCAAAGCGGGGGATAACAGCGTTCGCCCGTCGTATGCAATCTCCAGGTCACAACAATAGATTTCTCTCTTGGTCTTCAGTTCCTTCGAAGTACGACAAAAATGCTAAGGAATTTCCTTATGTTACGATGCGTCTGTCTTGTGTGTTATGGTCCGTTGGAGATGGGCGAGTTTAGAGTGACAAACAGTACGGTTGAGTCGACAGATATCTCTGGAAATGATAATCAATATCTGGTAACATATAGTCTACTGGAGGTGGATGGCTTTGGATTGAGAAGCAATACGACTGAAAAACTATAGATATTTTGAGAAATAGTAATCAGCATCTACACTGAAGGGATGGGTAATAGCTGTCTCTTTTTCTTTAGGATTCGGGGATGTCATTACGCACACAAAAACGATTTCCTCAGATAGCTTTGAGGATAGTTCGCCATTGATAGCAAAGTGATATAGATTATATTCACCAAGAGCCAGAATATGAAGAATCAATTTTCACCGTTAACAGTAGACCGTTATGCAGTAAAAGATAATCTCATTTGGCATGACCACCCACCAGGCCCCCAGTCGAACGCCGTACTTCGACCTGCCAGCCAATAACAAATCCAACTAAGGAGAACAAACGAGGTACATTCCAAGCTAAGCTCCCTACAAGAAGTTGGATTAGTCGAAGGAGATCCTGTCCTCCTTACAGGATCTTCCAAAATCCTTCCTGGAGTGGTAGACCTTCGCCCGGAGAAAGACGTATGGCGGCCCCGACTCCCTGAACCACCGCAGCCTGAGAGAGATTCACTCGGTGCCTCGTTAGTGTGAATGAAGCTTCGACTCTGCCACTTCTGAACCCTCCCGGCGGCAATCGCGGTGCAGTAAGTGGCCGCTGAGCTTATTACCGCTGATTGCAAGCTATCACCTTGCATTAATGAACGAGAGAGCATTTTCAATTCCAAAGCTGATTTGCTCCGGAGGACCATCAGGCTGGAGCTGATCTCGGCGGAAACTAGCCATAAAAAACAAGGCTTGGCAGATTGCAGTGCGTGTGCGTATGTGTGTGTATACATACATATATATACATATATATCCATATATACACACACTCACGTGCACATACACACACACGAGCTCGCGCACACACACACACATACACACATACGCAAACACACACACACACACACACACACACACACACACACACACACACACACATCAATATTAGTGTATGTGCGTGTGTACATATATGTGTGTGTGTGTCTATATGCATATGTGTGTATAAGTATATATATATATGGATATATTTACAAATATATATTCTCACACGCATTCAGAGACAGATAACAACAACGTGCAGATAAGAACAACAGCAGAAGGAGAGCCTGCAGCACGTTTAAGTCCACTCAGCACCCTGCAATCACAGGCGCATGGTCGGGAGCGGCGCGGGTCGGGAGTCGGGCGGGTGCGCGAGAGGGACCGGCGACCGACACCCGTATCGCTTTTGTTCGGGTTAACACTCGATGTTTGTGTTTCATTCGGGGGCGCATACACATACATACATATACAGGTATACAGATATGTATATAGATGTATGTATATGTATGTATGTATACATTATCGATATTATAATAATGAACTCAGCTTCTCTTTCAAGTATATCTATTTAAAATGAATTCTGAGGATTCTACTGCTGACGTAGATAAGATTGTCAGCCACCATCAGAATATGATAATGAGCGGAAAACGTCCAGTAACAGAAGACACACTCGACTGAGCACGCTTACTTCAAAGGATTAACGCCCCCTTCCTTCAGGCAATAAAGCGAAGGGACAGGAAACGTTTCAGAATACAAGAGAATTCACCAAACAAAACATGCGGCAGAGTTTCAGAAGAGATGAGAATCAAGTCTTTACACACAGCTAAAAAGGACAAGAGTGGATCAGCATGCAAAGTTATCAAGATTTCAAAAATAGCAGCGTTTTGGAATACGAGAATTTCCAAATACACTACAGACTATCAGATTACGAATGAATCAAGCTTTTTTTTTCACACGCAGGCTCAGTTTACGTGAAAATCAAATCTTGTCAAAGCTAAAATATTCGCATATAGTTTATGCAAGCAACAGTTTCCCGGAATACATAAGTATACATGAAAATCAACCCTTCACAGCGAAACAAATAAAACCCCACGGAAAACATAGGCATCAAGGCCTTGAAAAAAACACAGTCTAGAAATACATAAAAATCAAACCATTATATACAGCGGACTCAATGATTCTATGCAAATCAGATCTTCACACACACCAGACTCTTAGAATACATGAAAAAAAAACGATCGCCAAGCAGAAAGAATCTTCACACGCACCTTTAACAAGCAACAAAGCGTGAGAATGCGTGAGAATTTAGTCTTTACACATAGCTAAACATGAAGCAGATTCCCTTTAATGGGTGATCATTGAACCATTGCAGATACCATGCACAGCTGGTCGAGCGATGCCTGATTCGTCGACGGAGGAATTATCTGTTCTCTGGCCCTAAAACAGCTTGACTCAAGACCTGTGATGTTAGATTCGTGTTTAATGAAAGTTTTTTGTTTCAGTCCAAATTCGTGTTATTTTTGTTGTTATGATTAATATTGTTATCACTACTGGTTCCATTTTTTATTGTTATTGCATTTTCATAATCATCATCATCATTATTTCTGTTCTCATTATTATCATTTTTATTACTGTTGCCATTATTATCATGATTATCATGATTACTATGATCATTACTCTTAACATCATTATCATTACTATTAATATTGTTATAATTATTGTTACTATTGTTATCATCATCATTATTATCATTATTATTGGTACTAGTAATTCAAGTATCATTAATACTTCCATCCGTCTCCTCATTATGACTGTTACGATCAATATGTCTATTACAATTATGATTATCATTATCATCAGTCTTCCGTTTAATCTTATTAAACTAATAGCCCATTTGGGACTCAGCTTGGCAGTGAAAGAGGTCGTTAATTAACTAATTAAGTGAATTTTTTTTTTTTTTTTTTGAGCGGGGAGGTGGGCGATGCATCTTCATTTAAATAGAAAGGTAAACGGGAGAGACATCCATATATTTATTACGTGACAAGAAAACGGGAAAGAAATATTCATAGATAACTAAGTAGATGGATTGATTACATAAATAGGTCGATAGGTAGACAGACAGATATATATATATATATATATATATATATATATATATATACATATATATATATATATATATATATAGAGAGAGAGAGAGAGAGAGAGAGAGAGACAGACAGACAGACAGACAGACAGACAGACAGACAGACAGACAGACAGACAGGCAGACAGACAGAAGAAATGAGTTTTAGAAGTAGGATTGTGAAATGAAAAACAAGTTAAGGAATACTAAGTAATATATATATATATATATATATATATATATATATACATATCTGTGTGTGTGTGTGTGTGTGTGTGTGCTATATATATATATATATATATATATATATATATATATATAGATAGATATAGATAGATAGATAGAAAGATAGATAGATAGATAGATAGATAGATAGATATAGATATAGATAGATAGATATAGATATAGATATAGAGATAGATAGATATAGATTTAGATGCAGATATTTGTGTGTGTTTATTTGTTTGTACAGTATATACAAACAAATGAAAAAGTATATCACATTATTATCACATTTATCCAAATGCATATCAATCATTCTTCCCATTTTCTTAGAAACAATAGATAATCAGTCCTGCAGTCTACTTTAGTTATTACTTTGAAAATATAAAAATACAAGAAAAATACATGAACTAGGCATAAAATATTTTCATTGTGAAATCTCCAAATGATTTTCTTTTGCAATTTTTTAATCACGTTCTTTCAATAGTTCATTTCCCTTATTTTTCCAATGGCTAAGAGTTTTTTTATTTTTTATTGTGAGTTGTTTATTACATGCTTCTTATTTTTTCTTGTTTTTATTGTGAGTTGCTTATTACATGCTTCTTATTTATTCATTGTTTTATTATTGTGAGTTGCTTATTAAATGCTTCTTATTTATTCATTGTGAGTTACTGATTACATGCTCCTTCTTTTTTTTTTTTTTTATTGTGAGTTGCTTATTACATACTTATTATTTTCTTTTATTGCTTATTGCATACTTCTGCTTCTGCTTATTTCGTGCTCCGCGAGGATTACCTGCTGATTGTAATTTCTGAGAGACAATTGGATATGGTTACTTCGTCCTGATTTGATCTGTTGTTATTGCTGTCTTCAGTAAATGGAAGAGAAGGGGAAAGCAGAAGGAAAATAAACCAAGATGAATCTGTGGATGTTGGTTTGTCTTTTTATTATTTTTTTTCCTTTTATTTTTATTTATTTTTTTCACGTCGTTTTAATCAGGGGTTTTTTGTAGAGTAAATGTAGTGTCTATTGTACAATGCATGCTACGGCTACTCATAAGGAGCACTCGTACATGTACACACGCATACGAACGCACACATACACACATACACACACACACACACACACACACACACACACACACACACACACACACACACACACACATATATATATATATATATATATATATATATATATATATATATATATATATATATATAAATATATATACATATATATATATATATATATATATGTATGTATGTATTTAT
This sequence comes from Penaeus chinensis, assembly GCF_019202785.1. Taxonomy (NCBI): domain Eukaryota; kingdom Metazoa; phylum Arthropoda; class Malacostraca; order Decapoda; family Penaeidae; genus Penaeus; species Penaeus chinensis. The sequence goes on from NC_061830.1 coordinate 5,652,432, forward strand.
TATGATAACATTCGTGATAATAAAAAAGCAAGACTTACACCTGCCTCTCTTCTCAAACCAGCAAGTGTGGAGACAATCACAAAAACTACAATATTCCTCCCTCATAACACCAGCCAAATGTGAACTACGTGTTACCCTGTACTAATCAGTGTATTATTACCTCCCTTAATTAACTACACTTACTGACAGTACGGTGCCATAACACCCTTTGTCACGTATGGAAGAGGCACAATGACTATAATGACTTTCATTATCTTTCCCTTCTCTCTTCTCTCGTCTATTTCCTTTTCCTCTTTTCTTATTTTTATCGTTCCATGATATTTTTCGTCACGGATGGAAAATTAATCTTGATTTTTTTCTATACTTTCTTATTTATTTTTTTGTTTGTTTGTTTGTTTGTTTCCTTGCAAGTTATCTCTTCTTTTATCTTTATTCCTTTCTTTTATTTTTGTCTTTCTCTTCATACCTCTCTCTATGTTTACAGTGAAAAGCTACTCTAATTTCCTCCCTTTCTCTAATCTTTCTCATTTCTTCTACGTCTCAATTTTCGTCTTCTTTATTTCGCTTTCCCTTTTTTTCTTTCTCCCTTTCTCTCGTAATTTTATTTTTACAGTACCCCCCCCCCCCCCTACCACGCACACCTGCCACGTTCTTGATACTCTCTTTCTCTCTCTCTCTCTCTCTCTCTCTCTCTCTCTCTCTCTCTCTCTCTCTCTCTCTCTCTCTATCTATCTATCTATCTATCTATCTATCTATCTATCTATCCATCTATCTCTCTCTCTCTCACTCTCACTCTCTCTCTCTCTCTCACACTCTCTATCTCTCTATCTCTCTCTCACTCACTCTCTCTCTCTCTCTCTCTCTCTCTCTCTCTCTCTCTCTCTCTCTCTCTCTCTCTCTCTCTCTCTCTCTCTCTCTCTCTCTGTGACTCTCTCTTTTTTAAGCTCTTCAGTACTTTTAGTTACCTATGGGACAGATAAACTAGAATAATTCAATTTTCTCTCCCTCTTTAATCTAGTTTTTTTTCCATTTCCTTTTTCTCGTTCCCTTTTATTTATCTTTGTCTTTTCTCCTGACATCCCGTTATCTTCCCTTCCCTTTCTCTTTTCTCATGGTCTTTGGCTGTCTTTCTTTGTCTCCCTCCTTTCTCTTACTCCCCTCCTATTGTGTTTTCTTTCTCTCGCTATCCCTCTTTCTCTCTCACTGTCCTCCTTTTATCTTCCTCCTCTCTCTCTTGATCTATGATTTATCATTCTCTGTTCTCTCTCTTTCTTTGTCTCTCTCCTCTCTCCTACTCCTCTCCTATTCTCTTTTATCTCTCTCGCTATTCCATTTTCTCTCTCATTGTCCTTTATCTTCCTCCTCTCTCTCTTAATCTACCATTTATCCTTCTCCATTCTCTCTCTCTCTCTTTCTTTGTCTCTCTCCTCTCTCCTACACCCCTCCTATTTTCTTTTCTCTCTCTCGCTATTCCTTATTCTCTCTCATTGTCCTTTATCTTCCTCCTCTCTCTCTTGATCTACCATTTATCCTTCTCCATTCTCTCTCTCTCTCTCTTTCTTTGTCTCTCTCCTCTCTCCTACTCCCCTCCTATTTTCTTTTCTCTCTTTCGCTATTCCTCTTTCTCTCTCATTGTCCTTTATCTTCCTCCTCTCTCTCTTGATCTACCATTTATCCTTCTCCATTCTCTCTCTCCACTTCTCTTATCTTTCTGTATGGTTGTTACATCAATACTCTTCTCCCTGTGACTAAAGATTATCTGAAAATTAATATTCATAAAGATGTTTGTGACTTTTATAATCCAGTATTAATGTTGGTGATGGTATATAGTGATGATGCTTATGATTCTTATGATGATGATGATGATACCTAGAGTGGTAGGGATGATGTAGCTATACCTGTACAGGTAGGTGTGGTTGAGGGGGGAGGGGGGTATGGAGGAAGGAGGGAGGAGGGGGGGGGGGGAGGGAGGAGGGAGGAGGGGGGGAGGTAGTGATGATAGTATTGACAGTTACAGTGTATGATGGTGATGAGTCGGTCATGGTAATGGTGCCTGAGTATGGTACTAATGATGTAATTTGTAATGGTAGAGAAGCTGGGTCTGTAATGGTTCCTGGAGATAGTAGGGGGAAGAAGGGAGGGAGAAGGGGGGAGGTAGAGGTGAGAGGGAAGAGGGAAAGGGGGGGTAGAGGTGAGAGGGAAGAGAGAAGGGGGTTAGAGGGGAGAAGGGAGAGGGGTAGAGGAGTAGAGGGATAAAGGTTGGAGGCAGTAGAATTAGCGATAACCGTGACAATGTTGATGGTGAAAGTATATGATAATGGTAGTGACGATGGTAGCACGACCTCCGCTTCCTGCAATGGTTAGCTAAGAACGGTAGAAGGGAGGGGGGGGGAGGGGGGTTGGGGGAGAGGGGGAGAGCCGGTAGAAGTGGGGGGGTGATGACAATGACGTTAGCTGTGGCAAGTTATCGATCTCCAGCTGACAGAGCGTGGGCGTTGTACACCTCCCCCCCCCCCCCACGCCCTCCTCCCTCCCCCCCTCCCCTCCCCTGCCACACCCTCAGGCACCTGTGTGGGGGCGTGGAGGCGCGTCCCTCCTCGTTTGCGGTGTTTGTTTGTGATTTGGTGTTTGTCGTGTTTTTTAGGTCGTGTGTCCGTGTGTTTGCGATGGGATTTTTTTGTCTTTTCTTATCGATTAATATTTGTTCTAAATATGTTTATGCTACATTTCATATGGTTTCCTTCCGTCTATAAGTACACTCACTTGGTATCCTCATGCACGCACATGCACGCACGGA